>NC_138146.1:27937623-28107623 GCF_964199315.1 Orbicella franksi
TGCTCGCTGGCTACGCTCGCTCCGCAGCAAAAATCTCCACAAGAATGCGAATGCACACCGCGGCCGAGGCTGTGTATAGAAGATCTTTGACTCATTTTTACCTCAGAATGAAGTGTGGGTCTTGTGAACGGCGATTAAATAATTTTAGAGAATTCAGGGCCTTTTAATTGATCACTGAAAGCCAAAGTCACTTCGAAAGGAGCGAAAGGGTGAAAACATTTATTGAAGTGTCACCGCGCCGTCGGCGCCCCGAACTTTGCAGAGCGCGAAGGATAATACAACGAACTGGTCGCGGTATCCATTTCGCGGTCGTCGCCGATAAACTGGATTTATCTTCGACCGAAAGGAGGCTAGAAATAGAAAAATATAATTTTTATTGTGTCGTTAACAAAGAAGTGTACGTGACTCCAACGGTTCGTGACAATTGTGCACATTATCGTTTAATTTTCGATCTCTCGACCTTTCTTTGCTTCACGCGTATTTCTGAGGGGCACTTTTTTATGCCGTGTTATTAGAAGAAATGGAAATTATAGGTGGAGCAGAGTCGTTTGATTGTGTTACAGCATATTTTTAGAGGTCGTAGGTCTGCAAAGTTTCCGCTCTTAACTGCACGTCGCTTCTCAGAGTTTGACACCTCTGTAATTTGCCATGCCGTGCTTATACTTTGTTTAGGTTCGTTTCTATTGCAAGTTATGTTTTAAGGCTCAAGTATTGGCTCTCCAGGGACAAAGATTAAAATATTCCGTGAACATATTTGCCTACTTGCATTCTATATTGTGACGCCGCAGGTGACGCCGGACCCGGCTATTTGATTAGAACTGTTTTCAAGCACAGTGCGTTGCACGAATATCATATTTATCTTCGTCCAGCTTTTCTTCAGAGACTGCCGTAGCTTTACTTTGAGGAAGCTATACGTTTTCCTAGAGACATTCTTCTTTTTTTGCATCAATTTGATCGAGTGCATTCAAAGGAGAAAGAACAATTACTACGGGATGAAATTGCGCTGCTCGACGTCTCCAGTTGGAATATGACTGACTTTCCATAAAATCCAGTAGGTAAGACGGCAACACTGAAAATCGCAACCACTAAATTGCCTCGAGACAGACTTGCTTAACCTTCAGGTAAACGTTGGAATAGATATTATTCGAAATTTCAGCCTGAAAGCTAAGTATTGATAAACGCCGCGGGTAATAGCAGTCGCAGCGCGTTGCATTCGACAAAGCCTAACGCGACGAATTGCTGATTACAGAGGACCCCTTCCCGATGTTCTCAATTGTCAAAGTGGCACGTGACCAGACCCAACCAGGGTCTCTCCTCGCTCGCTCCAGGGCGCGGTAAGATGAGAGACCCTGGGAACGAGGTTGTTGGTTAGTAAGAGGAATCAAGCTCGTGTCGGAGAAGTTTTGGTGTATTCAGCGGAGAAAGTCCCGAGACCTTAAGACAAATATCTTTTCTCTGTGGGATGAGTTTAACTCCGGATCCCGCAAGGCAACGAAACTCCTAAATAACGACCCAATAGCTTCCTCAGTGGACTCCCTGCCATCATATCAACATTCCATTACGTTTGAACAAGAAATCACAAAACGTATACGTAGACGAAAACACTTTAATCAGATTTTTTCCTCGAGGTTACTGTTGAAACGAAATGACGTCACTAAAATTCGAACCACAAAACTATTGATCTTCCTGAGATTTACTTTAATGATGTACAAGAGCAGCTGAAAACTAATATTCATACAAATTTTCGTTCCAAATGGGTTCTTGGTTTTGTGATACACTACGCTTGAATTTCTAAGCTTTTGCGTGACGCGGCATTTACATGACGGCCTAGAGAGCTGTCATGATGGTTAAAAAAAGTGACTTATTTCGGGGAACTTGGCTATCTGAACAGTTCATGTCTTAGAAAAAGTATTATTTTAATGTTTTAGAGTTCCTCAAGGGATAAACACATTTTTATGTTTATGAACAAGGAAACACTGCTTTTACCTTGTTGATAATTTCTATTTTTCCGTCTTCTCGACGTACACGGTCCCATGGTATAATGGTTAGCACTCTGGACTCTGAATTCAGCGATCCGAGTACAAATCTCGGTGGGACCTGTCAGGATTTCTTTTTGTTTATAATTATCGCGGATTAAACATCGTTTCCGCCATCTGATTTTGATTTGTCTCTTAGTGAGTGAGTTCCTTGTCGAATGTCTTTCAGAATAACTCTTTTTATCTCTAATATATAATAGGTGAAACCAGTATGAGAAGCGATGCAAAAAAAAATAATAATAATAAGTTAAAGTAACTCTGATCAACTAGCTATGAGCATGTTGTTCCAAGAGAGGAATAGAAGCTAGCGCCGATGAAGGAATGTGAACGAAATGGCCTGGCTTCTTTATCTGATTAGATAGATAGATAGATAGAAACCTTTATTTAAAAGTAAAAATCTCAAGGTAAAATTTTCAGAGAAATCCCTTCAGGGAGCATACAAACCATCTCTGCTATCAATATGAGCTCTGAGGTTATTACCATGATTACCTAACATAGATTATAAACAACATAGTTACGTAACAAAGATTATAAGTACTATAAATAAGGCCCATGCTAGTGTCCATGTGAATGAAACTTACTGAAGAAGAATACGTGTGAAACTGCTTACTGAAAAAACAAGATAGTCCAAGTCCAGGACACGTAAACTTCTCAGTAACTTCTATAATAATTCTTGTTTGATTTTCATCAGTTGCTTTGTGTCATGTACCTTATCAGTAGATTCATAAGAAAAGAAACAAGGCGATCGTTGGTCGGATCAGGGGGTAGTCTTACGAAAGGAAATTATCAGATAAGAGCTGATTTACCATGTGAGCATTTGCTCCGACAATTCAGGTTTCATTATAAATGAATTTCCTTTTTGAGTGGAATCCTTCATCGAAGCGTCGGTCATATAGTGGTACATTAACTGTACCAGAAGTTATGAGTGTCAGTTAACGTTTGTTTGTTTGCAAAAAAAAAAAACAAAACAAAACAAAATGAGTAAGATGAAAAAAGGGCAACATCTCAGGATTCACTTTTCATAGTTGTTCCCTCAATCAGGGAAAGGAAAAATTATTGCGTCGGCCGGGAATCGAACCCGGGTCAACTGCTTGGAAGGCAGCTATGCTCACCACTATACCACCGACGCTTCGATGTGGGAAAAAAACTGAAAAATAATATTGATTTTTAATGAAATCTGGACAGAACAAATGTTCGCATGGTAAATCAGCTCTTGTCTGAAATCCCCCATTAATAAGGCTACCTCCCTGATCCGACCAACGACCCCCTAGTTGTCCTAGTTCCTTTCGTTATGAGTTTTTTATTCTCTCCCCCTTCCCCCCCCCCCCCCCCCCCGAGTAACACGACCTCTCGACGAAGTCTGATAAGATACACGACACAAGAAAAATGAAAATCAAACAAGATAGTCTGGGATCAAATGTCGTAAAATTAAGTCCCGTGGGAATTTCATGCTGAAAGCAAGCCACCAGTCTAAAAGTGTTTATTACGGTCTAGTAAACATGAAAAGTTTTGGTGGTAACTCTGCAACTTGCTAGGACGGGTTTTAAGGAGGGTTGAAAATCGGACGTATATGAGCCAACATTAAAAGGACGCTGGTACATTAAACTGTTTATAACCTCATCAATTACCATCGATTAACCACCAAACTTGGCAGATATTCTCAAGTTGATTATTTAGTGACAGCTGCTGATCATGGCCGACGCAACTTTTTTGAGTAAGATTAAATTAGTTTAAATCATAAGAAATCTCTTCCGGTTTTGGTTGAACTGAAAATAGTTGTGTTCGATAACACCTGATAAAAAAAAGATTTTTTTCCTTGCTATTTAAGATTAATATTTTTTATTCTCTCTTATGCTACGGTCATAATTAAAAAGCAGAAAATTTCGCGCTTTATAAAACACGACCATGATGGACTAAAATTAAAGTAAATATATACTCTGAAAATGAAACGTGAGGTCCAACCGAGATTTGAACTCTGATCGCTGCATTCAGAGTCCAGAGGGCTAACCATTACACCACGGGACAGGTTTATAGGACGATTCATGAAACTAAATACAGGTTTACTTATACGGTGAAGGTCCGGTCAAAACAAATACACTTTTACAGTAACTGTTCGCAACGGCAGACAAACATCAAGTATAAAGTAATAATCAAGCTTAAAAGGCAAGGGAGTGGTTAAAACCAAAACCAAACTCGATTGAAACAGCATGCCGATCCCGGTTTGAGATTTAACTCTGAGACTGAAATGACGTAATTTCCGATCTTTTAAACAAATTTAATTCTCAATCTGTGCAGGGTCCCATGGTGTAATGGTTAGCACTCTGAACTCTGAATCCGATCCGAGTTCAAATCTCGGTGGGACCTTGTTACGTAGGACATTTTTTTCTTGTCGATATATTATAGTTTCATTTAGAAGTCCTAGAAATAGGCCATATTCGTATTCTCGGTATTGGACTGGAACTAGCTTGCAATGGAGGCTCATGCGAGGGAATATCACTAAAAAGCGATTTATTTCATTTACATTTGAAAAGGTTCCCCACATTAGCCTCAGTTGCAAGCTAGTTCCAGTCCAATACCGAGAATACGAATATGGCCTATTTAAGGAGGGATTTTCAGAAGAATATAGTACAAAGAACAAGGAGTTTGACATGATAAGAACTGAGTTAAACAGAATAATAAGCTGTTGGCAGTTTTAAAAATTTCAGATAATCTGACCTTCATTGAATGGAATCTTTTTCCTCTTGCCTTTATTGTCCACCAGAAATTCATATATGGTTTCGGCAATTAATGCTCTAGAACAATTATTTAATAACCATCTATGTTTAATTAATTATGCATTTGCCTGCCACGTTAAAGGAGCTACGTCACGACCCGCGCATGTGCGAAATTTCGCTCCGTTCTCATTGAGATTCAAATGCATCTGCCATCTTGAATTTATCGGAGTTGTTAAATTTTGCGCGAATTTAGCCGTTCTTGGTTAAAATTATTACGTCTTTTTGTCACGTGCGTGGATTTCTTTTCGTCGATCTACTTATTTTATCGCAGAGGCAAAATTATGAACGCAGAAGAGGCAAGAAAGGCTGCGGTGGTGAGTTTCCTTCGACTCCATTACATGACAGATTTAAATGTGTGAACTGTTTTGTAGTTTCTGGGAATATGCTCCAACGCAACGTCCATTTTACGTGCTAGTTATTCCGTTATTGCTAGTTCTTATTACTCATTGTTTTTTTAAGCAATCACCTATATTCATGAGCTCCCTAAGTTTAAAACAAAGGTGTTTTGTTTTTACACTTTTTGTTTTTGCATTTTTAATGTCAACAGGTTCCCATGGATCCTTATAGCAATCTGGACTTTGAATCCTGCATTCCGAGTCCATATCTTGGTTGGAACTTCTAATATTTTTTTATATTTTAGCCCGACAGTCTCAACAATCTTGCAGGAACCAAGAGAAAACTAAAGATACCATTAACTAACAGAAAAAAAACATGTATCAAATTTCCATCTTCAAAACGACTTCAATTCAATGAAATCAGTGCTTGCTGAAATTTATAATACATGCATGTTCTCCACGGATATTCTTAAGACTAGGGATACGGTAGTACAACTTTTTACCGCAAAAGCGAAGATTGAAAACCCTGGGAACGAGAGTGACTTTTGATGATAAAAATATAAAATTTATGTAGTAATAAAAAAGCTATTTACCTGCCTCCCTCATTGTTTGCTGACATCGCGTCGGTGGTATAGTGGTGAGCATAGCTGCCTTCCAAGCAGTTGACCCGGGTTCGATTCCCGGCCGACGCAAGTATTTTTTTGTGTGTGTCTAAACATGCAAAACCAGAAAAAAAATGACTTCTTTAAGTTGTTGAAAACAACTGTGTAGAGAACATAGAACAGCAAGACTTGTTTTTCTGGGTGTATTTATCGTTTTGTTCGCCAGTTTCTGATATAAGGACAGGATTATTTCCATCAGACGCCGGCAGTTCAACGAATGATTGACTCTTCTAATCTTTGCCATTAATCAGTTCTTCTATTATCTCAAAATGAAAAATAGATTTAATTGTAACCCTATGATAGCTCAACAGTTAATTTACTCAAAAAAACTGCTAATACGCCATAATTACGTTGTGCACAATTTCTAATCTACTGAATATCCTGGACAATAGACAGCTGAGCTCGTCACTGAAGTAGATGACCTCTCTGCTTACAGTTTCTTGCTTTTTAATACCATTAGTTATTGTGCAGCTTTATTTATTTTATTTATTTATTTATTTATTTATTATTATTATTTTTTTCAATATAACTTGAATTTTCTAGAAGATCTTAACACGGCCTGAGTTTCATAAGTTTGTAAATCAGATGGAGTATTTACAACACATTTTTATGTTTATAAACATTGAAACACTGATTTTACTTTCCTTATGATTTCTTGTTTTTCCGTCCTATCTATGTACACGGTCCCATGGTGTAATGGTTAGCACTCTGGACTCTGAATCCAGCGATGCGAGTTCAAATCTCGGTGGGACATTGTAGGGATTCTTTTTTTGTTTTGTGAATATAGCTGAATAAAGTTCGTTTCCGTCATCTGTTTTTTGTTTCTCTCTTTTTGTTTGGGAGTTTTTTACCGAATGCTTTGCAGGGTAACTATCCTCTTTTCCAATTAAATTTTAAGCTCGAGATTCCTATCACGCATAGAAATCGAGAGCGAATAATCTAATTGTTTTAATATAAATCTACTAGTTGTTCAAAACTTTACGCTTTATCCGCTTCACAGACACTTCGAAAACGCAAAGAAGTTGCCGCCATCTATGGGAATTAAATTATCAATTGCATTATAAAGTATTAAAAGATATCAGTGTTTGTTTCATAGTTAAAACTCACCCAGTTATTGCGTCGTTAATGGCGCTACAAATTTTTAAAGAAAAACAAAAACAAAAAACTGAGATTATTACATATCAAAAAGATTAAAAATTATCTCACATAACCAGGTCCCAGCGAGATTTGAACTCGGATCGCTGGATGCAGTGTCCAGAGTGCTAACCATTACACCATGGGACCCTTCACAGTTTATCAGAGTAAATTGTTAGCATGTTGAAATTCACGTCAAGCAAAGGCAAATCGGGACCGGCATGCTGTTTCAATAGAATTTAGTTTTAAGAAAACTGCTGAGTTTCTGAGGTCTGCTCCGGTTCTCGCCATGAATTTGTAATTTCTAAATAAGTGTGGAAATCATATGTAAAAAAATCCGGAAACTTGTTTGTGCTACAAATAAATGAAAGGAGTGGTTAATTTAAAGTCAGATTGAAAATTATTACGATGGTGGCAAAGGTGGGGTACCAATGACGCATCACGCTGAATTTTTCTATTAAATCACGCATCACGAAGAATTTTTTCACCAATCACGCGTAACGTAAAAAGAAGTAAGTACATCGCCAATCTTACTTTCTCGATCCTAAAAGCGTCGTTAAAAAGAAAAACTCTGCCGATTCAACCACAAAAATGCATCGGCAAATATGTGACCTCTCACGCGAAAACGTTCCTTATGGTATCCGTTCGAACGGCTGAACGCACGTCAAGTAAACGGATAATTTGAATAACGATAGTCAATTTACTTGTTCCAAGATATCGTAAGACTACTTGGTTCTGCATGAGTTGATAACCACTGAATACAATAAGTAACGACTCTAGAAACCATTTAATGAAATGTAAACTGAGAGGGTAAATGTGAGGAATTCATGAGATGTGGGCTGTGTAGGTATATGTTGGGAATTAATACGATGAAAGCTGTGCAGGTATATGTGGGGGATTCATGAGATTTAGGCTGTGTAGGTATATGTGGAGGGCTAATAAGATGTGAACTCTGTAGGTATATGTGGGGGATTATTGAGATGTACGCTGTGTAGGTATATTTGAGGGGTTCAATGACATGTAGGCTGTGTAGGTATATGTGAGAGATTAATGAGATGTAAGCTGTATAGGTAAATGTAAGGGATTAATTAGCTGTACGCTGTGTAGGTATACGTTGGAGATTAATGAGCTGTAGGCTGTGTAGGTATATGTAGGTGTGGGATTAATGAGATGTCGGCTATGTAGGTATATGTAAGGGATCAATGAAATGTAGGCTATGTAGATACATGTAGGGGATTAATGAGATGTAGGCAGTGTAGGCATATGTAGGGGGTTAATGGGATGTAGGTTGTGTAGGTATATGTGGACGACTAATAAGATGTAGGCTGTGTAGGTATACTGGGGAATTAATCAGATCTAGTTATAGTATATGCGGGGGATTTAATAAGATGTGGGCTGTGTAGGTATATCTAGGAGATTAATGAGTTGTAGGGTATGTAGGTATATTTGGGGGATTAAGGAGATGTGGGCTCTGTATGTGGGGAATTAATGAGATGTGGGCTGTGTAGGTAAATGTGGGGGATTAATGAGATGTAGGATGTGTCGGTATATGTAGAGGAATAATGAAATGCAGACTTTGAGGGGATAAATTGAGGGGATATTAAGGGGTTTGGTTGAGGAAGAATACTTGATTATATATCCAGGAGGTATTGTTTTAAGAGAAATTAAGAGAGGTGTATATATTGCAGTGGATTTAACTGACCGTCCAACCATCAGGGTGGTGTCGCACTTATAAAGCGAAAGAACAAAAGGTTTGGCTGTGAGCCAATGAGAAAACACTGACGTCTAGCGAAACACCGGCTAGATTTGATTATTCAAAATGGCGGACATATCTCAATTTGAGACTATAATATGCTAATTGGCCAAACATTCTTAAATGCACGCTTGTCTTCTGTAAAATACGCGTTCGCCTTGTGTATCTTGAATCACAGTAGCCAGACTAAGCCTTGATTGATGACGTTAGTTTAAGGTTCTCTCTGCCATTTAATATTACGTGTTGCAGCGAAAAGGGTAGTACTTCAAATTCGTCGAGAACGTCTACCGTCTACAAATGCCTACGAGCAAAAACAACTTTCGCTGCCTCGCCGCCTAAAGCATCACAATTTTTAATGTTATTCCACCAGACATCATTGTCTCTCCAACATTTAGATCTGAGGTCAATTAACTGGCGTGATCTTCGAGAACTGAAAGCTATGGAAAGAGAAATACTGTAATGATTACTTGGTTTGGAGCGGGAAAGTCCCGAGTATCAACTCGCCAAGTTGAAGGACGTTGTTGATGACGATGGCCTTAGTATTCAAAGCTATACTGAAGAAGAAGATGCAAACAATTGCCGTGTAGTAATGGGCAAGATGAAAACGTATTGCATCGGCGAAGCAACGTAAATGAGATTGTTTCAGCTTAAGGGAAAAACTTCTTACCGAAACGCTCGACAACTTAATCGCTGAATTAAAAATAACCTTGGCAAAGAGCTGGAATTTATGTGAGTTTTTAGCGTTTTTATCCGATACTCTCATTTGCGTTCGATTGGTCTTGGGATAAAACATGACCAAAGCACAAAGCAGCCACTTAGGACGACAGACCCCACGTTAAACAAGTGTATCGACCTTCCGGCATCCGAGATGCAAATATAGGGATCTTAACAATGACCACGGCGACGCCGATGACAACTCCTTGTAAAACTGAATTTGTCCAGGATGGCTATGGCTCTAAAACCTCGCTAAGGCTACATATGCAATGACAGCGTTCAATTCCAAATGGAAGTAAGAAAAATTAGCATTTCGACTCATCGTTCGTGTTCGCGGTCATTTTGCAGTGGACGGCTATGAAATGTACAAAGGTTTCCTTAACACACTTGTTTTAGTTTTAATACGGTTTAAGATTGGATTAGTGGTCTGATTGTTAAGTAACTGGTTTGTTTTTGGTCAAGTTACGACACTCAATTGAAAATGGCTCTACATATTAATAAAAATAATAAAAAGCCCTACGCTTGGGACACCAAAATGTACACGGACTGTTTGAATCACAGTTGTATACCCATCAGGTCCCACCGAGATTTGAACTCGGATCGCTGGATTCAAAGTCCAGAGTGCTAACCATTACACCATGGGACCTTACACACCATAATTGAAGAAATTTGCCAAGTAATTTAATTTGAAAGTACACCTTTTTATAGGAAAAGATAATTTATATCATTCAATTAGCCTAAACTGAAGAATATGTTCTTATCTTGTCCCTTATAAAGAGCAAAATTCAATGAACAACAATTTACATCAGAACCAGTATTTTGGTAAGAACCTCTGACAGTGTTTATAATTTATTTATAACGAAAGTTGACTATTGAAGAGGGTAGCGCTTTGTAAGAGCACAGTGAGAGGAAATTGCTGACACCTCAACATCACTCGTTTCTAGCAAGTTCAACACCTTAAGACGGCGATGACAGCAGTTAACTTGAAATAATTTGGCAGAAAATATATTCACTTTTTAACGCTTATTTATAAACTGCAAATTCATGGCGAACACCGCAGCAGACCTTAGAACCTCAGCAGTTTTCTTAAAAGTAAATTCTATTGAAATAGCATGCCCGGTCTCGATTTGCCTTTGCTTAACGTAAATTCCGATATTTTAACAAATTTAATTTCACAGATTGTGCAGGGTCCCATGGTGTAATGGTTAGCACTTTGGACTCTGAATCTAGCGATCCGAGTTCAAATCTCGGTGGGACCTAGGTACATGAGATAATTTTTTTACTTTTGGATATATTATAGTTTTAGTTTTTTTAGTTTTCCTTAGAAAAAAAAACTGTAAGTGGCATTAACGACGTGATTACTGGGCGAGTTCTAACTGAGAAACAAACACAGATCTCTCTTAATAGGTATAATTGAATTGATATTTTAATTCCCATAGATTCCTCCTGTTGTTCGCATAACAGTTGACGCAAATGAAATACATTTTGTTAACTGTTGTGACAATTCTTGTTTGATTTTCATTTTTCTTGGCTCATGTATCTTATCACGCTTCTTCGACAGGTCGTATTATTTAGGCGGGGGGAGGTGGGGCGGAAGGGGGAAAGGTGGGGGAGAGAATGGAAATTTCATCACGAAAGAAACTAAGACAACCAGGGGGTCGTTGGTCGGATCAGGGAGGTACCGTAGTCTGATTGAAAGAGGATTTCAGATAAGAGCTGATGTACCATGTGAACATTTGCTCTTTCCAGATTTGAATGAAAATCGATATTATTTTTTCAGTTTATTCCGTACATCAAAGCGTCGGTGGTATAGTGGTGAGCATAGCTGCCTTCCAAGCAGTTAACCCGGGTTCGATTCCCGGCCGACGTAGTATTTTTTTTTTCTTCTGTCTGATTGAGGAAACAACTGCGAAAACTGAATCCTGAGATGTAGGGCTTTTTCATGTTATCCTACTTTTATTTTTTTCCAAACAAACAAACGTTAACTGACGCTCATAGCACTTGGTACAGTTAATATTCAACATTAAAATAAGGGTTTTAATCTTACCTTTGTAGTTAAGTTTGTGTCAGACTTGGAGCCCTGTGGAGAGAAAGTTAAGCTATAGTTTATGATTTGACTTTACATTCGGTACATACGGAACGCAAACGAGTCAACACTGCCGCGGAAATGAATGTTTCTAAAAATTGACTGTTTTCCTGGCGCGCAAAGGAAAACATTTGCTACATAAGTAAAACGAATGTAAAAAAAAAAATGGAAACTCGTTTGTGCTACAAATAGGTAGAGAAGTGGTTTATTTAAAGTTAGATTGAAAAATATTACCTAAGCAGTGTCATTTCTGTCGAATCTTCGGTGCTAAATAAGAAATTGAGATTGCAGTCCTGTTTTTTGCACTGACTGCAGCTCGATTACCTAAAGTAGCCCTAAGATTTATAAATTAGAAGGATTGGTATCAAGACCGCACCGACATTTGAACTGGGATTGCTGGATTCAGTGTTCAGAGTGTTGAGCATTATATCGTAGGGCCTTTACACATGAGGAACAAAAATGTCTCATACATCGTATCCCTAAAATATTACAGTTTTTCATCTCTTGACATAAAGATTGCTATGCTGTTTTCATAAATATGGAAGACTCCGTGGAAATGCACTCTTTCACAGGCCTTGTTAAAATTGATGCCAATAACACCACTGCCGTGACTTCAGAGCGGTATCCATGTGAGGGTCGAAAGTAATCAGGCTAATGCTTTGGTTTTAGTTTTGGTTTTACTCCGGTTTGAGATTGGATTAGTGGTCTAATTGTTAAGTAATTGCTTTAGTTTTGGTAAAGTTACGATACTCAAAACAATAAAAAGTAAATAATAAAAAGTCCAGCATTTGGGGCACCAAATTAATGTACACGGACTATTTGAATCACACATGTATTCCCATCAGGTCCCACCGAGATTTGAACTCGGATCGCTGGATTCAAAGTCCAGAGTGCTAACCATTACACCATGGGACCTTACATATGATAACTGAAGAAATTTGTGAAGTAATTTAATTTCAAAGTGCACCATTTTTTAGGAAATAATAATTTATATCATTCAATGAAGCTAAACTGAATAATTTGAACTCATCTTGTCTCTTCTTTAAAGCGAAACTCAGTGGACAATAATTTTTGTTACAACCAGTATTCTGTTAAGAACCCTCTGACTTGCGTGTTCGTTTCTGGTTTATTTGAAACTGAGGCAAGTTGACTAGCGAGGCTCTTTGTAAAAGCAAAGTGAGAGAAAAGTGCTGACACTGGACATCACTTGTTTCTATCAAGTTCAACGCCTTAATGTTCACAATCGGCGTTTACAGCATTTCAACCTTGACTAATTTGGAAAAAAAGCGTTTATTCATTACTTACAGTTGTTTATATAAACTACAGATTTATGGCGAAACCTTAGCAAACCTCAGAAGTTTTCCTAAAACTAAATTTTATTGAAATAACATAGAGGTCCCGTTTTGCACTATAGCATTGACAAAGTGGACCATCCACCGGCGTTTTATTGAAGCTGCTTTTGATTCAGATCAAAGACTACTCACTTGACGTAATTATAATCTCAGATTTTTAACAAATTTAATCACACAAGCTGGACAAGGTCCTATGGTGTAATGATTAGCGCTCTGGACTCTGAATCCAGCGATCCGAGTTGAAATCTCGGTGGGACCTGGTCACATGTGATTTGTTTTTCTCTGTCTTTTCGATATTTTATAGTTTCAATTTTTTTTTAATTTTCTGTCGAAAAATGTCGATCCAGAACAGTTTTGTCTAGCGTACTAAGAAGTTTAACTCAATAAAAAACTGTTGCCAGATTTTATTATTTCAGATAATCTGACCTTCATTGACTCGTATATTTTTCCTAATGCCTTTGTTGTCCAACAGAAATCCAAATATGGTTTAGGTAATCAATTTCAACGCTAGCTCTAGAAACGTTGTTTAATAACAATCCGTGTTCTCAAGTCATTGTCTCCAAGGTTTTTTTTTTAAACTATGCGTTTGTCTGCCAGCAGTTCAAGTACTAGTTGCTAGTTATTCCATCACTGCCATTTTGTATTACCTATCATCTTTTTAGCAATCTCCTGAAAGCTATCTATGAGCATAACCAAGTTTAAAACAACGGTGTTTTGTTTTTACTCTTCTGCTTTGCATTTTTAATGTGAACAGGGCTAGGGACCCATGGACCCTGCATTCTGTGATCCGAGTTCATATCTTGGTGTGACCTTCCAATATCAGCAATTTAAAATTTATTCACCATCCTACAGATATTGCCTTCCTCACTATTTGCTAACATCGCGTCGGTGGTATAGTGGTAAGCATAGCTGCCTTCCAAGCAGTTGACCCGGGTTCGATTCCCGGCCGACGCAATTATTTTTTTTTTGTCTAAGAATGAAAAAGCAGAAAAAGCTGACTTCTTTGAGCCGTTGAAAACAACTGTCAAAACAAAAGATAACAGCAAATCTTTTTTTTTTTTGCAATTGGGTGTATTTATCGTTTTGTTTTCCAGTTTCTGATAGAAGGACAGGATTATTTTCATCATATGCAGTCCAACGAATGATTAGACTTAATTTGTTATTTTAATACTTGCTATTAATCAATTCTATTATCATCTTAAATTAAAACAGTAGATTTGTAACGCTACTGTAGCTTAGCAGTTGATTCACTCAGAAAACAAAACTGCTACTGATTCGCCATAGTTACGTTGTCTATGATCTATCGAATATCTTGGACATTGCACAGCTGAACTCGTCACAGATAACCTCTCTGCTTACAGTTTCTCAGATGCTTTTTGATACCAGTAGTCATTGTGTAGTTATTTTTTTTTTACTTTAATTTTTTTGTTATTTTAACTTGTGTTTTTTTTTTAAGAATAACCTGTGCACGATCTAAGTATCATAAGTTTGCAAATGGAGTATTTACAACACATTTTTAGTTTATGAACAATGAAACACTGATTTTACTTTGCTTATAATTTCTAGTTTTTCCGTCCTCTCTGTATACACGGTCCCATGGTGTAATGGTTAGCACTCTGGACTTTGAATCCAGCGATCCGAGTTCAAATCTCGGTGGGACCTTGTAAGGATTTTTTTTTTCGAATATAGCAGAATAAACTTCGTTTCCGTCATCTCAAGGCGGATCTAAGAGGAGGGTGCAAGGAGTACGCAACCCCCCCCCCCCCCTCCCCACCACGGGATGAAGCCTTCTTCTTCGTATTCGCTGTTAAAATTTGTGTACCTTACCACTCAGTTACGCCGTTCCTTAGTGGTGCAACCCTCCTAAGAAAAATCCTGGATCCGCCCCTGCATTTGATTTTTATTTCTGTCGTTTAGTGTGGGAGTTCTTTGTGAAATGTTTTGCAGGATAACTCTAACTCTTGTTTTCTAACTTTAGATTACTCGCTCTCGATTTCTATCACGTGATAGTTGACGAGGGCGCATTCCTAATTATCCGCCACGCATAGAAATCGAGAGCGAATAATTTAATTGTTCTAGTACAAATCTACTGGTCCTTCACAGACACTTCGAAAACGTAAAAAAGTTGCCGCCATTGTGTTAACAACAGCACACTGATGGGTTACTCACTCCCTACAATCAACTACACAGATCATCATCTCTTGTTAAAACAGAATAGTGAATAAGGTAGCCAATCAGAGAACGGTATTCGTGTGAGAACGCTAGTAGATTTATATACTAATAAGTAATATGTGAAACCGCTACGAGAAGCGATGCAAAAAAAATAAGCTCACTGAAATAACTTCAATCAACTAGCCGCGTGCATACTGTTCCAAGAGAGGAATATTAGCTAACGATAAAGGAATGTGAACGAAATGACCTAATTTGCTTACCTGATTATAAGTACTATAAATAAGACCCATGCTAGTGTCCATGTGAATGAGACTTTGTGAAGAAGAACGCGTGTCAAACTGCTTACTGGCTGAAACCAGAGAGTTACTTAAAAAGGTCCAGATTGCGAAAAGCATAGAACAAAAATCAATTATTGTCTTTATTTAAATAAGCTTACAAAATTGGACTTGCGTCGGCCGGGAATCGAACCCGGGTCAACTGCTTGGAAGGCAGCTATGCTCACCACTATACCACCGACGCTACATGAGAAATGTACACTTGGACCTGAATGTCATTTTTCGCGTCACAGAAATCCTGGGGGTTACTTCCTAATATGGGCTGTATATGTATGTTTGACCCCAAAGGGTATGGTTTTTTGGCCGAATAGTCTTGGTCAAATGGGGTATGGTTTTGCACTCTAGTCTTGAATTGGGTATGCTTCTTTTTTCAGAAGAAGCTACTTTTTCACCATAAAAGGCGGACCTGAATACTAAAGGGTACTGATTTAAGTGTCAGCTCTTAAATAGGGTATCTAATTTTTGGTCAGGTCATAAATAGGGTTGCGAAAATCGCCATTTTTGACTTAAAGAGTGCAAGGGTTTCGAGAAACGGGCGGCAAAGCCCCACCCAGTTTTTCCGGGAGTGTCCCCCCTTCCCCGGGACAGAAATGACGGTTGGAAGCGTCGCTGTAAAGCTGTATGACAAGGTGCGATCACCAATTCAGATGCTCCTGTATTCGCAAAAAAACACCAAGAAAAATACCGTGTAAGTCCGTTAATGCGACCTGCGTTGCGCCTTAAAGATGTAGTGGCATTAACGGTCGCGATAACTGGGTGAGTTCCAACTATGAAACAAGCACCGATCTCTTTTAATAGGTATAATTTAATGTCATTTACCTCATCAGTAAATTCATAAAGAAAGAAATAAGGTGGTCGTTGGTCGTATCAGATATGAAATGGGGTTTTCAGGTAAGAGCTGATTTACCATGCGAACATTTGCTCTGACAAGGCAGGTTTCTTTATAAATGAATGAGTCTCTTTTTAGATTACAATCTTTCATCAAAGCGTCGGTGGTATAGTGGTGAGCATAGCTGCCTTCCAAGCAGTTGACCCGGGTTCGATTCCCGGGCGACGCAATTAGTTTTAGCGTTTCTGGTAAAGCAGATTAAAAATGCAACTGTGAAAAGACAATATAAAAGCAAGGCTGGGTTGTTAGTACGTATCATTGATTTTTTTGTTTTCCAGTTTCCTATACAAGGAGGAATTATTTTCATCAGATGCACTACAAAAAATGATTAAAATTCATTGTTTTAATAATTGCGATGAATTATTTCCATCATTATCTTAAAATGAACGATTGATTTGTAACGCTGCTGCAGCCTGGCAGTTGATCCACTGAAAAAGCCACTACTTATTCGCGATAGTTACGTTGTCTACAATTATTCTGATCTACCGAATGTCTTGGACATTACATAGCTGAGCTCGTCACGGAAGCAGATGACCTCTCTGTTTACAATATCTTGCTTTTTGATACCATCTGTTATTATTATGAAGCATTTTTTTTTTTCATTACAGCTTTTGGGCGTTTTTCTTTTTTAAGGATTACCCGTACAGGTTTTGAGTATCATGTCTGCAAATGGAGTATTTACAACGCATTTTTATGTTTATGAACAATCAAACACTGATTTTACTTTGTTTATAGTGTCTAGTTTTTTCAGTTACGTTTTCAGTTTTTCCAGTTAGCTACGTTGTCTACAATTGTTCTGATCTATCGAATGTCTTGGACATGACACAGCTGAGCTCGTCACAAGAGCAGATGACCTCTTTGTTTACAATTTCTTGCTTTTTGATACCATTAGTTATTGTCATGTAGCATTTTTTTCATAACGGCTTTTGGGCGTTTTTCTTTTCTTAAGGATTTCCTTTACAGGGTTTGAGTATCATGTGTTTGCATATGGAGTATTTACAACACCTTTTACTTTGTTTATAATGTCTAGTTTTTTCTATGTACACGGTCCCATGGTGTAATGGTTAGCACTCTGGACTCTGAATCCAGCGATCCGAGTTCAAATCTCGGTGGGACCTGTCAGGATTTCTTTTTGTTTTATAATTATCTCGGATTAAACATCGTTTCCGTCATCTCTGATTTTTATTTGTCTTTTAGTGGGTGAGTTCTTTGTCGAATGTCTTTCAGAAGAACTCTTTTTTTCCTCTGATATATAATATGTGAAACCAGTATGAGAATCGATGATGGTGGGTGGGTATGTTTTTAAGAAGAAGCTACTTTTTCACTATAAGACAGGTCTGAAAAACGGTACTAGTTCATATGTCAGCTCTCAAATAGGGTGTCAAATGTTTCGTCAGGCCATAGATAGGGTAGAGAAAATCGCAATATTTGGTCCTACATAGTGCAAGGGTTTCGGGAAACGGGCTGCACAGAACCACACAGTTTTTCGGGGGAGTATCCCCCTTCCCCGGGACAGAAATGACGGTTGGAAGCTTCGCTGTAAAGCTGTATGACAAAGTACGATCACCAGTTCAGATGCTCCTGTATTCGCAAATAAACACGAAGAAAAGTACCCTGCAAGTTCGTTAATGCGACCTGCGTTGCGCCTTAAAGATGTAGTGGCATAACGGTCGCGATAACTTGGTGAGTTCCATCTATGAAACAAACACTGATCTCTTTTAATAGGTATAATTTAATGTCATTTACCTCATCAGTAAATTCATAAAGAAAGAAACAAGGTGGTCGTTGGTTGGATCAAATAGTCTTATAAAAAGGGGTTTATAGGTTTATAGGTTAATAGATAAGAGCTGATTTACCATGCGAGCATTTGCTGTGACAATGCAGGTTTCAATATAACTGAACGAATTTCTTTTTAGATTACAATCCTTTATCAAAGCGTCGGTGGTATAGTGGTGAACATAGCTGCCTTCCAAGCAGTTGACCCGGGTTCGATTCCCAGCCGACGCAATTAGTTTTAGTATTTCTGGTAAAGCAGATAAAAAATGCAACTGTGAAAAGACAATATAAAAGCATGCAAGGCTGGGTTGGTAGTAGGTATCATTGAATGTTTTGTTTTCCAGTTTCCGATGTATTTTCATCAGATGCGCTACAAAAAATGATTAAAACTCACTGTTTTAATAATAATAATAATAATAATAATAACAATAATAATAATAATAATGATAATAATAATAATATAATGATGGTGATGATGATGATGATGATAATGACTTTATTATCGCGTCAATTACATGTAGCAGTGGAGAATCCCCACTGCTAATAGGGGACACCTAACTAGAACTATCTAAAAATAATATACAGAAAAGTCCTATAAGAGAAATTAAAATTATGATGGCAGCCACTATATCCATCTAGGATGTTGCCTAGATCTAGCCTCCTAATAATTGCTATCAATTAGTTCTATCGTTTTCTTAAAACGAACGATTGATTTGTAACGCTACTGCGCTACTCTATTTTTCATTGAGGTATCAACTGTGAAAACTGAATCCTGAGATGGGATTCTGAATCTCTTGGATGGGATGCTAGTCCATCACAAGGTTACTTCCCAGTATTAAATTCGCTGGTAACCATTTACATACCTGGGTGGGGAAAGGCATTGCGCGCTCTCCATTCGACCAAAAATTCCGGTGAGAATTCTTTCCAGAATATTTCCTGTGGCGAATGGAACAGAATTTTCTGGCTAAATGCACCAGAGTGGAAAACGATAAGCAGTACTTTTGTTCGCTTGGAACTTTTCATTGACTTCCACGTTTGAATAGCAATTATAGAAGTAAGCAGAACACTGATAGGTCGACATGGTGACTTTTTACAGACCACAACAGCAGGGACCTTATACAAACCATAACGGCAGCGAAAACGTCGCAAAACAAAGGGTTTGACGAACCTGACGAGTGGTACAATGGCTTCGTGTGCGTTATAAATCCTCGCACATTTCTTAGACAACCTACACAAACCAAACGCGTACACCTCGGGGGCATAGTTCTTACCGGGATACGAATTTAGCTGCAACTATTATTTATCGACAGAAAAGTGGCAAGATTCTAAATTGAACTATTAATCCATTTTCGAATACGCGTCGCCGTCATTTTAGCGCGCGGTATATCCAATTCGCCGTGATCGTAGCCAAAAGAACAGGGTTGAATAGAAAATTACGACTTAATCCGAAAAAGAGGACAACTTTCTGAGGTATGCCCAAATTTTCGAAAAGTTTTTCCTGGAAATTTCCGTTCCATTTGATTTTCATCCTGAAATTTCCCGAATTTTCGGTTGAATGGTTCGCTTTTCAGAAATAGAGCAATTTCCTTATTTTCCGCAACCTTTCCCAGGATATTTCCGTACCACTTGGCCTCGTTTCGAAAAATTCGGTATTTTTGGTTGAATGGAAAGCGCCCAATGTGAGAGCAAAGTGTCTTGCCTAACAACATAAGAGCTTATTTACCATGGGAGAATTTGCTGTGGCATGATTCTACTATTTTCGACAAGAAGTCCTTGAGAAAGCGTCGGTGGTATAGTGGTGAGCATAGCTGCCTTCCAGGCAGTTGACCCGGGTTCGATTCCCGGCCGACGCAATGGTTTTTCTTTTTTCTTTTTCTTTTTCTTTCTTTTTGTCATTAATGTTTCTTATTTTTTAAGGGAACAACTATGAAAACTGAGTCCTGAGTTGTTAAAGCTGTTTTTCTGTCATCGGGATTTAAAAACACAAACGTTTACTGACGCTCAGTGGTGATATTCAATATTAAAACAAGGGTTTTAACCCTCCATCTTGTGTAGTCTAGCCAACGATACTTAAGATCAGCAACAGTTACAATGTAACACTTTCTACGGTACGCACACGGTACTACTTCAGGTACCAACCCACTGAAGAAACCACTTAACGGCCTACAGACACCCGGTGGGGCGTCTAATCACACAGAGCTTCATAAAAAGTAGAAACTTGTTTTGCGAGTTTTGGAAATCACAACAACAGCATTTTTTTTTAATGTTTTCTCTCAAGTGTCGTTGTCCGAATCATGACCGTTTTGCCCGAAAAATTACGTAATTTTCCGTAGCTGGGGAGCTGCAGCCCCCCTCGCTTCCCCAGCTCGTATGCTTATGCTCAGCAGGATCTGCAAATGGATAGATATCATAGATGCTCGACCAATTTATAAAACTGGTCGCAAAGGCTAGGTAGACAAAGCTGTCTTTAAATGCTACTCAATTTAACTCAATGCCAGCCATGCCAGATCATTACGTTCAGAAAGTGAAACAGATTTTCGACATTAAATTAGGCTAAGCACTTTAGTAAAGTTTGTTACCTCACATTTGGGGCTTATCCTTTTAAACTTCAATGAACTTGATCGATGACAGCCATGGCGTCGCAAACAACGGCAAGCAAGTAAAACCCTTGCATCCGGCATTCCCTGTTCGTTTGGCTTGCACATGGCATATATTTCTCAGCGACGCTATTACTTGGGATCTTTCCGTAAACTTCTGTCGTCTGTCACAATTTTCCAGAATTTAGACGACTCTAGAGGAGCCTGTGCGAGGACAATTACGGAAGGAAACCCAAAGAAAACGTCTCACAAGCTTTCCTCGCAAGTTTCATTCAACTCGAGAAGTGAACGCCGCGTCACAATTTTGGCGCCTGTTCAAACTATCGCTCCGTTTAGATGTCACTGAAATGTCCACGTTATCCATAAAGAAGAACGTTAGGGGTGGACCATTTGACTTTTGAAGGGGAATACGGGTGATTTTGACAAGCATACTTGTACGAAGAAAAAAAATGATGAGAAAAAATCGGTGAGCCGAAAAAAAAAAAAAAAATGTTACACGGGAAAAAAATATCATGTCCGGAGAAAAATTTTTCTAGCCGAATAAAGGGTTTGTCGTCTATAAACTCATGCAGGGCTCCTGACTCATGGCAATCTGACAAAATGTTATTATTTATAAACTACAAATTCATGGCGAACACCGCAGCAGACCTCAGAACCTCAGCAGTTTTCTTAAAAGTAAATTCTATTGAAATAGCATGCCCAGTCCCGATTTGCCTTTGCTTGACGTAAATTCCGATATTTTAACAAATTTAATTTCACAGATTGTGCAGGGTCCCATGGTGTAATGGTTAGCACTCTGGACTCTGATTCCAGCGATCCGAGTTCAAATCTCGGTGGGACCTAGGTACATGAGATAATTTTTTTACTTTTGGATATATCATAGTTTTAGTTTTTTTAGTTTTCCTTAGAAAAAAAAAATTGTAAGTGGCATTAACGACGTGATTACTGGGCGAGTTCTAACTAAGAAACAAACACAGATCTCTTTTAATAGGTATAATTGAATTGATATTTTAATTCCCATAGATTCCTCCTGTTGTTCGCATACCAGTTGACGCAAATGAAACACATTTTGTTAACTGTTGTTACAATTCTTGTTTGATTTTCATTTTTCTTGGCTCATGTATCTTATCACGCTTCTTCGACAGGTCGTATTATTTAGGCGGGGGAAGGTGGGGCGGAAGGGGGAAAGGTGGGGGAGAGAATGGAAATTTCATCACGAAAGAAACTAAGAAACCAGGGGGTCGTTGGTCGGATCAGGGAGGTACCGTAGTCTGATTGAAAGAGGATTTCAGATAAGAGCTGATGTACCATGTGAACATTTGCTCTTTCCAGATTTGAATGAAAATCGATATTATTTTTTCAGTTCAATTCTACATCAAAGGGTCAGTGGTATAGTGGTGAGCATAACTGCCTTCCAAGCAGTTAACCTGGGTTCGATTCCCGGCAGACGCAGTATTTTTTTTCTCTTCTGTCTGATTGAGGAAACAACTGTGAAAACTGAATCCTGAGATGTAGGGCTTTTTTCATGCTATCCCATTTTTAATTTTTTTCCAAACAAACAAACGTTAACGGACGCTTATAGCACTTGGTACAGTTAATATTCAACATTAAAATAAGGGTTTTAATCTTACCTTTGTAGTTAAGTTTGTGTCAGACTTGGAGCCCTGTGGAGAGAAAGTTAAGCTATAGTTTATGATTTGACTTTACATTCGGTACATACGGAACGCAAACGAGTCAACACTGCCGCGGAAATGAATGTTTCTAAAAATTGACTGTTTTCCTGGCGCGCAAAGGAAAACATTTGCTACATAAGCAAAAGGAATGTAAAAAAAATGGAAACTCGTTTGTGCTACAAATAGGTAGAGAAGTGGTTTATTTAAAGTTAGATTGAAAAATATTACCTAAGCAGTGTCAATTCTGTCGAATCTTCGGTGCTAAATAAGAAATTGAGATTGCAGTCCTGTTTTTTGCACTGACCGCAGCTCGATTACTAAAACTAGCCCTAAGATTTATAAATTAGAAGGATTGGTATCAAGACCGCACCGACATTTGAACTGGGATTGCTGGATTCAGTGTTCAGAGTGTTGAGCATTATATCGTAGGGCCTTTACACATGAGGAACAAAAATGTCTCATACATCGTATCCCTAAAATATTACAGTTTTTCATCTCTTGACATAAAGATTGCTATGCTGTTTTCATAAATATGGAAGACTCCGTGCACATGCACTCTTTCACAGGCCTTGTTAAAATTGATGCAAATAATATTATTTCTGTTTGTCTTCGTACCAATAACACCACTGCCGTGACTTCAGAGCGGTATCCATGTGAGGGTCGAAAGTATTCGGGCTATTGCTTTGGTTTTAGTTTTGGTTTTACTCCGGTTTGAGATTGGATTAGTGGTCTAATTGTTAAGTAATTGCTTTAGTTTTGGTAAAGTTACGATACTCAAAACAATAAAAAGTAAATAATAAAACGTCCAGCATTTTGGGCACCAAATTAATGTACACGGACTACTTGAATCACACATGTATTCCCATCAGGTCCCAACGAGATTTGAACTCGGATCGCTGGATTCAAAGTCCAGAGTGCTAACCATTACACCATGGGACCTTGCATACGATAACTGAAGAAATTTGCCAAGTAATTTAATTTCAAAGTGCACCATTTTTTTAGGAAATAATAATTTATATCATTCAATGAAGCTAAACTGAATAATTTGAACTCATCTTGTCTCTTCTTTAAAGCGAAACTCAGTGGACAATAATTTTTGTTACAACCAGTATTCTGTTAAGAACCCTCTGTCTTGCGTGTTCGTTTCTGGTTTATTTGAAACTGAGGCAAGTTGACTAGCGAGGCTCTTTGTAAAAGCAAAGTGAGAGAAAAGTGCTGACACTGGACATCACTTGTTTCTACCAAGTTCAACGCCTTAATGTTCACAATCGGCGTTTACAGCACTTCAACCTTGACTAATTTGGAAAAAAGCGTTTATTCATTATTTACATTTGTTTATATATATAAACTACAGATTTATGGCGAAACCTTAGCAAACCTCAGAAGTTTTCCTAAAACTAAATTTTACTGAAATAACATAGAGGTCCCGTTTTGCACTATAGCATTGACAAAGTGGACCATCCACCGGCGTTTTATTGAAGCTGCTTTTAATTCAGATCAAAGACTACTCACTTGACGTAATTATAATCTCAGATTTTTTAACAAATTTAATCACACAAGCTGGACAAGGTCCTATGGTGTAATGATTAGCGCTCTGGACTCTGAATCCAGCGATCCGAGTTGAAATCTCGGTGGGACCTGGTCACATGTGATTTGTTTTTCTCTGTCTTTTCGATATTTTATAGTTTCATTTTTTTCTTTTAATTTTCTGTCGAAAAAGGTCGATCTAGAACAGTTTTGTCTAGCGTACTAAGAAGTTTAACTCAATAAAAAACTGTTGCCAGATTTTATTATTTCAGATAATCTGACCTTCATTGACTCGTATATTTTTCCTAATGCCTTTGTTGTCCAACAGAAATTCAAATATGGCTTAGGCAATCAATTTCAACGCTAGCTCTAAAAACGTTGTTTAATAACAATCCGTGTTCTCAAGTCATTGTCTCCAAGGTTTTTTTTTTAACTATGCGTTTGTCTGCCGGCAGTTGAAGTGCTAGTTGCTAGTTATTCCATCACTGCCATTTTGTATTACTTATCATCTTTTTAGCAATCTCCTGAAAGCTATTTATGAGCATAACCAAGTTTAAAACAACGGTGTTTTGTTTTTACTCTTCTGCTTTGCATTTTTAATGTGAACAGGGCTAGGGACCCATGGACCCTGCATTCTGTAATCCGAGTTCATATCTTGGTGTGACCTTCCAATATCAGCAATTTAAAGTTTATTCACCGTCTCAAAGATGTTGCCTTCCTCACTATTTGCTAACAACGCGTCGGTGGTATAGTGGGAAGCATAGCTGCCTTCCAAGCAGTTGACCCGGGTTCGATTCCCGGCCGACGCAATTATTTTTTTTTT
The DNA here is from genome assembly GCF_964199315.1 of Orbicella franksi. Lineage (NCBI taxonomy): Eukaryota > Metazoa > Cnidaria > Anthozoa > Scleractinia > Merulinidae > Orbicella > Orbicella franksi. Next base: position 27,962,262 of record NC_138146.1, read on the forward strand.
TCTAAGAATGAAAAAGCAGAAAAAGCTGACTTCTTTGAGCCGTTGAAAACAACTGTCAAAACAAAAGATAACAGCAAATTTTTTTTTCTTTGCAATTGGGTGTATTTATCGTTTTGTTTTCCAGTTTCTGATAGAAGGACAGGATTATTTTCATCATATGCAGTCCAACGAATGATTAGACTTAATTTGTTATTTTAATACTTGCTATTAATCAATTCTATTATCATCTTAAATTAAAACAGTAGATTTGTAACGCTATTTAACAATTATTCCATGAAACCGCGTTGGATATGAAGTGATAAATAACCAACGAGCGCGTATCGCGAGTTGGTTATGATCACTTCATATCCAACAAGGTCGAATGGAATAATTGTTTTAGTATATTCTTAATCGGGTTTTTGCCGCCGATTTTTATTTCAACAATTTTACAGAGCGGAAAATTTTTAAACTTGGCGCACTGTTTTCCATATAAGGTAAAACTCCGACTAATGGCTCATAGTCGGAGTTTTTGAGCCAATCAGAGAGCTAGAAATGCAATAGTCGGAGCTGAGAATATACTAATGTAGCTTAGCAGTTGATTCACTCAGAAAACAAAACTGCTACTGATTCGCCATAGTTACGTTGTCTACAATTATTATGATCTATCGAATGTCTTGGACATTGCACAGCTGAACTCGTCACAGATGACCTCTCTGCTTACAGTTTCTCAGATGCTTTTTGATACCAGCATACATTGTGTAGTTATTTTTTTTCGCTTTAATTTTTTTATTGTTATTTTAACTTATGTTTTTTTTAAGAATAACCTGTGCACGATCTAAGTATCATAAGTTTGCAAATGGAGTATTTACAACACATTTTTAGTTTATGAACAATGAAACACTGATTTTATTTTGCTTATAATTTCTAGTTTTTCCGTCCTCTCTGTATACACGGTCCCATGGTGTAATGGTTAGCACTCTGGACTTTGAATCCAGCGATCCGAGTTCAAATCTCGGTGGGACCTTGTAAGGATTTTTTTTTTCGAATATAGCAGAATAAACTTCGTTTCCGTCATCTCAAGGCGGATCTAAGAGGAGGGTGCAAGGGGTACGCAATCCCCCCCCTCCCCACCACGGGATGAAGCCTTCTTCTTCGTACTCGCTGTTAAAATTTGTGTACCTTACCACTCAGTTACGCCGTTCCGTAGTGGTGCAACCCTCCTAAGAAAAATCCTGGATCCGCCCCTGCATTTGATTTTTATTTCTGTCGTTTAGTGTGGGAGTTCTTTGTGAAATGTTTTGCAGGATAACTCTAACTCTTGTTTTCTAACTTTGGATTACTCGCTCTCGATTTCTATCACGTGATAGTTGACGAGGGCGCATTCCTAGTTATCCGCCACGCATAGAAATCGAGAGCGAATAATTTAATTGTTGTAGTACGAATCTACTTGTCCTTCACAGACACTTCGAAAACGTAAAAAAGTTGCCACCATCGTGTTAACAACAGCACACTGATGGGTTACTCACTCTCTACAACCAACTACACAGATCATCATCTCTTGTTAAAACAGAATAGTGAATAAGGTAGCCAATCAGAGAACGGTATTCGTGTTAGAACGCTAGTAGATTTATATACTAATAAGTAATATGTGAAACCGCTACGAGAAGCGATGCAAAAAAAATAAGCTCACTGAAATAACTTCAATCAACTAGCCGCGTGCATACTGTTCCAACAGAGGAATGTTAGCTAACGATAAAGGAATGTGAACGAAATGACCTAACTTGCTTACCTGATTATAAGTACTATAAATAAGGCCCATGCTAGTGTCCATGTGAATGAGACTTTGTGAAGAAGAACGCGTGTTAAACTGCTTACTGACTGAAACCAGAGAGTTACTTAAAAAGGTCCAGATTGCGAAAAGCATAGAACAAAAATCAGTTATTGTCCTTATTTAAATAAGCTTACAAAATTGGACTTGCGTCGGCCGGGAATCGAACCCGGGTCAACTGCTTGGAAGGCAGCTATGCTCACCACTATACCACCGACACTACATGAGAAATGTACACTTGGACCTGAATGTCATTTTTCGCGTCACAGAAATCCTGGGGGTTACTCCCTAATATGGCCTGTATATGTATGTTTGACCCCAAAGGGTATGGTTTTTTGGCCGAATAGTCTTGGTCAAATGGGGTATGGTTTTGCACTCTAGTCTTGAATTGGGTATGTTTCTTTTTTTAGAAGAAGCTACTTTTTCACCATAAAAGGCGGACCTGAATACTAAAGGGTACTGATTTAAGTGTCAGTTCTTAATTAGGGTATCTAATTTTTGGTCAGGTCATAAATAGGGTTGCGAAAATCGCCATTTATGACTTAAAGAGTGCAAGGGCTTCGAGAAACGGGCGGCAAAGCCCCACCCAGTTTTTCCGGGAGTATCCCCCTTCCCCGGGACAGAAATGACGGTTGGAAGCGTCGCTGTAAAGCTGTATGACAAGGTGCGATCACCAATTCAGATGCTCCTGTATTCGCAAAAAAACACCAAGAAATACGGTCGCGATAACTGGGTGAGTTCCAACTATGAAACAAGTACTGATCTCTTTTAATAGGTATAATTTAATGTCATTTACCTCATCAGTAAATTCATAAAGAAAGAAATAAGGTGGTCGTTGGTCGTCTCAGATATGAAATGGGGTTTTCAGATAAGAGCTGATTTACCATGCGAACATTTGCTCTGACAAGGCAGGTTTCTTTATAAATGAATGAGTCTCTTTTTAGATTACAATCTTTCATCAAAGCGTCGGTGGTATAGTGGTGAGCATAGCTGCCTTCCAAGCAGTTGACCCGGGTTCGATTCCCGGGCGACGCAATTAGTTTTAGCGTTTCTGGTAAAGCAGATTAAAAATGCAACTGTGAAAAGACAATATAAAAGCAAGGCTGGGTTGTTAGTGCGTATCATTGAATTTTTTTGTTTTCCAGTTTCCTATACAAGGAGGAATTATTTTCATCAGATGCACTACAAAAAATGATTAAAATTCATTGTTTTAATAATTGCGGTGAATTAGTTCCATCATTATCTTAAAATGAACGATTGATTTGTAACGCTGCTGCAGCCTGGCAGTTGATCCACTGAAAAAGCCACTACTTATTCGCGATAGTTACGTTGTCTACAATTATTCTGATCTACCGAATGTCTTGGACATTACATAGCTGAGCTCGTCACGGAAGCAGATGACCTCTCTGTTTACAATATCTTGCTTTTTGATACCATCTGTTATTATTATGAAGCATTTTTTTTTTTTCATTACAGCTTTTGGGCGTTTTTCTTTTTTAAGGATTACCTGTACAGGGCTTGAGTATCATGTCTGCAAATGGAGTATTTACAACACATTTTTATGTTTATGAACAATCAAACACTAATTTTACTTTGTTTATGGTGTCTAGTATTTTCAGTTACGTTTTCAGTTTTTCCAGTTAGCTACGTTGTCTACAATTATTCTGATCTACCGAAAGTCTTGAACATGACACAGCTGAGCTCGTCACAAGAGCAGATGACCTCTGTTTAAAATTTCATGCTTTTTGATACCATTAGTTATTGTCATGTAGCCTTATTTTTTTCATAACGGCTTTTGGGCGTTTTTCTTTTCTTAAGGATTTCCTTTACAGGGTTTGAGTATCATGTGTTTGCATATGGAGTATTTACAACACCTTTTACTTTGTTTATAATGTCTAGTTTTTTCTATGTACACGGTCCCATGGTGTAATGGTTAGCACTCTGGACTCTGAATCCAGCGATCCGAGTTCAAATCTCGGTGGGACCTGTCAGGATTTCTCTTTGTTTTATAATTATCTCGGATTAAACATCGTTTCCGTCATCTCTGATTTTTATTTGTCTTTTAGTGGGTGAGTTCTTTGTCGAATGTCTTTCAGAAGAACTCTTTTTTTCCTCTGATATATAATATGTGAAACCAGTATGAGAAGCGATGATGGTGGGTGGGTATGTTTTTAAGAAGAAGCTACTTTTTCACTATAAGGCAGGTGTGAAAAACGGTACTAATTCAAATATCAGCTCTCAATTAGGGTGTCAAATGTTTCGTCAGGCCATAGATAGGGTAGAGAAAATCGCAATATTTGGTCCTACATAGTGCAAGGGTTTCGGGAAACGGGCTCCACAGCACCACACAGTTTTTCGGGGGAGTATCCCCCTTCCCCGGGACAGAAATGACGGTTGGAAGCTTCGTTGTAAAGCTGTATGACAAAGTGCGATCACCAGTTCAGATGCTCCTGTATTCGCAAATAAACACGAAGAAAAATACCCTGCAAGTTCGTTAATGCGACCTGCGTTGCGCCTTAAAGATGTAGTGGCATAACGGTCGCGATAACTTGGTGAGTTCCAACTATGAAACAAACACTGATCTCTTTTAATAGGTATAATTTAATGTCATTTACCTCATCAGTAAATTCATAAAGAAAGAAACAAGGTGGTCGTTGGTTGTATCAAATAGTCTTATAAAAAGGGGTTTATAGGTTTATAGATAAGAGCTGATTTACCATGCGAGCATTTGCTGTGACAATGCAGGTTTCAATATAACTGAACGAATTTCTTTTTAGATTACAATCCTTTATCAAAGCGTCGGTGGTATAGTGGTGAACATAACTGCCTTCCAAGCAGTTGACCCGGGTTCGACTCCCGGCCGACGCAATTAGTTTTAGTAATTCTGGTAAAGCAGATAAAAAATGCAACTGTGAAAAGAGAGCATGCAAGGCTGGGTTGGTAGTGGGTATCATTGAATGTTTTGTTTTCCAGTTTGCGATGTATTTTCATCAGATGCGCTACAAAAAATGATTAAAACTCACAGTTTTAATAATAATAATAATAATAATAATAATGATGATAATAATAATATAATGATGATGATGATGATGATGATGATGATGATGATAATGACTTTATTATCGCGTCAATTGCATGTAGCAGTGGAGAATCCCCACTGCTAATAGGGGACACCTAACTAGAACTATCTAAAAATAATATACAGAAAAGTCCTATAAGAGAAATTAAAATTATGATGGCAGCCACTACATCCATCTAGGATGTTGCCTAGATCTAGCCTCCTAATAATTGCTATCAATTAGTTCTATCGTTTTCTTAAAACGAACGATTGATTTCTAACGCTACAGCGCTAGTTTATTTTTCATTGAGGTATCAACTGTGAAAACTGAATCCTGAGATGGGATTCTAAATCTCTTGGATGGGATGCTAGTCCATCACAAGGTTACTTCCCAGTATTAAATTCGCTGGTAACCATTTACATACCTGGGTGGGGAAAGGCATTGCGCGCTCTCCATTCGACCAAAAATTCCGGTGAGAATTCTTTCCAGAATATTTCCTGTGGCGAATGGAACAGAATTTTCTGGCTAAATGCACCAGAGTGGAAAACGATAAGCAGTACTTTTGTTCGCTTGGAACTTTTCATTGACTTCCACATTTGAATAGCAATTATAGAAGTAAGCAGAACACTGATAGGTCGACATGGTGACTTTTTACAGACCACAACAGCAGGGACCTTATACAAACCATAACGGCAGCGAAAACGTCGCAAAACAAAGGGTTTGACGAACCTGACGAGTGGTACAATGGCTTCGTGTGCGTTATAAATCCTCGCACATTTCTTAGACAACCTGCACAAACCAAACGCGTACACCTCGGGGGCATAGTTCTTACCGGGATACGAATTTAGCTGCAACTATTATTTATCGACAGAAAAGTGGCAAGATTCTAAATTGAACTATTAATCCATTTTCGAATACGCGTCGCCGTCATTTTAGCGCGCGGTATATCCAATTCGCCGTGATCGTAGCCAAAAGAACAGGGTTGAATAGAAAATTACGACTTAATCCGAAAAAGAGGACAACTTTCTGAGGTATGCCCAAATTTTCGAAAAGTTTTTCCTGGAAATTTCCGTTCCATTTGATTTTCATCCTGAAATTTCCCGAATTTTCGGTTGAATGGTTCGCTTTTCAGAAATAGAGCAATTTCCTTATTTTCCGCAACCTTTCCCAGGATATTTCCGTACCACTTGGCCTCGTTTCGAAAAATTCGGTATTTTTGGTTGAATGGAAAGCGCCCAATGTGAGAGCAAAGTGTCTTGCCTAACAACATAAGAGCTTATTTACCATGGGAGAATTTGCTGTGGCATGATTCTACTATTTTCGACAAGAAGTCCTTGAGAAAGCGTCGGTGGTATAGTGGTGAGCATAGCTGCCTTCCAGGCAGTTGACCCGGGTTCGATTCCCGGCCGACGCAATGGTTTTTCTTTTTTCTTTTTCTTTTTCTTTCTTTTTGTCATTAATGTTTCTTATTTTTTAAGGGAACAACTATGAAAACTGAGTCCTGAGTTGTTAAAGCTGTTTTTCTGTCATCGGGATTTAAAAACACAAACGTTTACTGACGCTCAGTGGTGATATTCAATATTAAAACAAGGGTTTTAACCCTCCATCTTGTGTAGTCTAGCCAACGATACTTAAGATCAGCAACAGTTACAATGTAACACTTTCTACGGTACGCACACGGTACTACTTCAGGTACCAACCCACTGAAGAAACCACTTAACGGCCTACAGACACCCGGTGGGGCGTCTAATCACACAGAGCTTCATAAAAAGTAGAAACTTGTTTTGCGAGTTTTGGAAATCACAACAACAGCATTTTTTTTTAATGTTTTCTCTCAAGTGTCGTTGTCCGAATCATGACCGTTTTGCCCGAAAAATTACGTAATTTTCCGTAGCTGGGGAGCTGCAGCCCCCCTCGCTTCCCCAGCTCGTATGCTTATGCTCAGCAGGATCTGCAAATGGATAGATATCATAGATGCTCGACCAATTTATAAAACTGGTCGCAAAGGCTAGGTAGACAAAGCTGTCTTTAAATGCTACTCAATTTAACTCAATGCCAGCCATGCCAGATCATTACGTTCAGAAAGTGAAACAGATTTTCGACATTAAATTAGGCTAAGCACTTTAGTAAAGTTTGTTACCTCACATTTGGGGCTTATCCTTTTAAACTTCAATGAACTTGATCGATGACAGCCATGGCGTCGCAAACAACGGCAAGCAAGTAAAACCCTTGCATCCGGCATTCCCTGTTCGTTTGGCTTGCACATGGCATATATTTCTCAGCGACGCTATTACTTGGGATCTTTCCGTAAACTTCTGTCGTCTGTCACAATTTTCCAGAATTTAGACGACTCTAGAGGAGCCTGTGCGAGGACAATTACGGAAGGAAACCCAAAGAAAACGTCTCACAAGCTTTCCTCGCAAGTTTCATTCAACTCGAGAAGTGAACGCCGCGTCACAATTTTGGCGCCTGTTCAAACTATCGCTCCGTTTAGATGTCACTGAAATGTCCACGTTATCCATAAAGAAGAACGTTAGGGGTGGACCATTTGACTTTTGAAGGGGAATACGGGTGATTTTGACAAGCATACTTGTACGAAGAAAAAAAATGATGAGAAAAATTCGGTGAGCCGAAAAAAAATAAAAAAAATTGTTACACGGGAAAAAAATAACATGTCCGGAGAAAAATTTTCCTAGCCGAATAAAGGGTTTGTCGTCTATAAACTCATGCAGGGCTCCTGACTCATGGCAATCTGACAAAATGTTAATTATCCTTGTACGTGGTCGTTTTTGCGAGAGGTCGGAGAGTAATTTCCCAATATAACGTACAGTTGGCTACATAGTTCTAGTTGCAATCGCCTTATGACACTGTTCTAGTTTACGTATTTTACTCTTACATTGTGCAAAGTTCCATGGTGTAATGGTTAGCACTCTTGACTTTGAATCCAGCGATCCGAGTTCAAATCTCGGTGGGACCTTCAAGGACTCTTTTTTTTTTATCGACGGGAATACATGAAAACCACAACGCATTTTTGATTCAAAGAGTTCGTGCACATTTTGGTATTTTCCATACTCCCGGGGGGAAGGGGAAATTCCGATATGGAAAGGTCGGGGATGCTCGTTGTCTCGCTTAGGGGTATAAATCAAGGATTGTCGTCTCACTAAGGGTGTTTATGACGAGACGCCACTATTTTTTGAACAATACAAAAGCAAAGACCAATACAACGTAGCATGATTTTTTTTTAAAGATATACTATATTTCCGCTGGCCAAACCAGCCTTCTTCAGTTACAATGAGAATTTGACATTGGAAGGGGTGTTTTTGTGGTTTGTTAGCGTAATACCGGAAATAAGTAAAACTAAACTCATTGACAGTTTAAAATAAAGACAAGGTGAAAGAAAATAATGAAATGACGTAATAACAGGAAATTACTGAATGTGTTTCTTGGCGGATGTTAAGACCATAGGGATGAATTGCTCTGCCTTTTTGAGTTAAAAAAAGCTTTCCTGGCCGTACGGATATAGTCTCGGATACTTAGCTGTTTAAGTATCTTTTGGGCTCTGTTTTTAGGCTCGATTTCTGCCGGTCTCTGGAGTCCGGTCTACTAGCGCGAGCTCCTTTCCTGAACAGCGACTGGTAACCGTGCCCTATTCCGTTATATTACAGGTAGAGGTCAAAAAAAAAAAAAAACAGCTTGAGCCACACCCAGATTGGTCTTCTTTAGGGGTTTAATGTATTCAAATTTTCCGACGATTATCCTTTTCATATGGGAGTCCACCCCCGGGACTATTATTTTCATTTTCTAGACAGAGGTGTTTTTTTAACTTTTAGTAGTTTTTACTGACTTACGAGTTGTAACCATGATGCACTGCGAGCATTAACATACCATCGTAACTATAAGGGGTGGGGGCTCGAGATTTGGTCCAAGACGAAATTTAAGCTGACATGAAATTCAGTTAGCTGAGTGTGTATTTCACATTAGCAATTCAGTACTTTTCGCATATTGCAAATAATTCCACGTCTCCTTTTCAGACATTACCTTCACTGTCCATACTTTTTTCAAGGTTTGGAAAATTGGTTTGCAGATTGCCGTCCGGACCAAAAAATTCAGAACTTAACTGTAAATCCTGAATGAGGCAGACGAACTTCAGTTAGTTTGATAAGCGTCGCAAGCATAACCATAAGAAAAAACAAGCATAAGGATCAGCGCACTTTTTCCTTGTCGTTTCTCTTTTATTTTTCACCGCATGCCTTTGACTTCAATAAGCGTTTGACAACGGCTTGGGAACTAGACGTGAGATAGCAATTAATAATTTACTTCACCATACAATACTGATTGATCTTTATAAAATATATTAGTACATATTATAAATACTATAATTTCCTGCAAAACCGTAAATTTTCAATAATTTGCAATGTAGCCTCTATATCATTCTACTGCCACAAAAATAGCTGGGTAAAAATTTCATTGACAAAATCATTTTGCTACTATTTCTGCTTAAGTAAGATGTCGTAACAGAAACCCACACCTTCGTCTGTAACAAAAGCTTTTCTTAGGTACTTTTCACTTTCTTTCAAAATCGATCACACAAGCATAACTCCTGGGAGTATTATTTCAACTAAATTCCAAAAAATTCAAAGATAAATATGATACAAAATGATCTGATATTGGCTATTGTGTTGTTCCAGAAAATATCCATACACCTAACTAAGAGTCATAGGAAATTCTGCAGCAGAGGAGGTCTAGCAGGGCTTTTAAAGAAAAGCATGAGATTGAACTGGAATTTCCAGAGGGGTGAGGGGTTCACACCAAAAGTCCCCCCTGTGAGGACCTGTGAGGGAAGTATGGGTATTTTCTGGAGCAATACATGTATTTACATAGCAGGTATCAAGTGTTACCTTTTTCTATGGCAACAGTCCAATTTTATTATCATTATTATTATTATTATTATTATTATTATTATTATTATTATTATTATTATTATTATTATTACTAGTGTACCAATACATTTTGTGATAAGTATAAGTGTAAATACAAATCTTTCTGTGATCAAGGATAAATTATCTGCCCAATAAATTATAATATAATGTTTGATAAATAAGTAAATCTGCCCCTTATTTATGACAAAAATCCATGAAAAAAAAAGTCTACAATGTACTTTATTGCAAGTTTAGTTTACTATTGTTTCTATTTATTCAAGAATTAGAATTTGTTTCTTTGAAGAGATGTTGTGGTCTGATCTTACACAAAAATCACACTAAACATTTCAAGATTTTCATGCATGCAAAATAAAAGGAATTTGCACTTGTTGTTTTTGGTTCCTGTTACTAGATCGGTCAAATGGACTCATATGATTGCCAAACCAAGGCTGTGAGTCATGGATGACTAGTGCAGTTTTGCTCACCCTAAGACTTACACACATGTTAGACTCCTTAAAGCACTTCACTGAAAACACTTCATATGCTACTTGTAAGAATAAATGTTACATTCAGACAAAGCTAAAGTATCAGTCATGATTAAGAATATTAATCCTTGGAATATGTTAGAATATTAAGCCAAAACTATCATTTGCTTCAAAACAATAATGAAGTGTACATAAAAAAGTGTGATGGCCTAACTTAATCAAAGAGTTGAAAATTTCATTTGAAATAAATCAGTTCCAATCTAGCAAAACATTGTCTCTTTCAACAAGTGCAGATTTCAGTGCATAATGTTCATGTATCACAAAATCTGCAAGATACAGTACTACCATATGTAGAGGTCAATTCATTGAAGATAAAAAGGGCACTTACAATATTCTAATAAACATCGTTCAAGCAGTACAAAAAATTTCTGTAGTCTACATCATCCCAAAATTCTCAACCATTCTCCCAATATGCTGATTTATCTTTATCACAATAAATTATATATTACGTGTATAAGCATCAATTTTGCCAGTGTCCTGAAACAGTGTTTATCAGAGTTGTAGCCCTGGCTAGCTGTAGCTTAAAGTTAGTCTCTTTTAAAACAGCAGGGCTCTGAGGGAATTGATTGAGACTTAGATTTCTGGCAAAGAAAGCTTGGCCATTTAAGAGGCCATTCATATTCATTTGGCACCTTGCCAGAAACCTTTTCTTCAAAAAACCAAAACAATGGAAACCACACACGTGTCCTCTTGCTGTCAATCTGCTTCAGTGCTCGGGTGTTAGCTAGGGTGTGGTAATAAAGGAACAGACGGGAAGAAATGTAGAAAGCAATTACCACATCAATGGAGTAGTGTTCATGCGCAGCCAGAATGAAGAAGATTCCAAAAATGTTCAGGACCCAGCAGCAAGTGTGTAGGTAGTACATATAAGAAGGTGTGTCTGTGAAAAGAGACCATCTGGCTCAAAATGTGTTGGCAATTATCCACATGACTATATCAGTAAAGCCAGAGTGTCTCTGATGTTGTTACATAGGTCACACTACAGAACAATGTGTTCAATACATCACTTTTTCAATCACACACAATCACTTCAGCCAACCCTCCAAAGCAGGTACCTATAGGTAAAAGTAAAGTCTGGATACAAGCCAAGTGGTCCATCAGGCTGGCACTTATCTCTGTTTTTCTGTTGTAGGAAGCCATTAGGAGTATTCCTATCCCCACTTAGATGTGATGCTAGTCCATCACAGGGTTACCCCCCAGTATTAAATTCGCTGGTAAGCATTTACATACCTGGGTGGAGAGAGGCACTGTGAGAATAAAGTGTCTCGCCCAAGAACACAACAAAATGTCCCTGGCCAGGGTTTGAGCCCAGACTGCTCAATCTGGAGTTGAGTGCACTAAATGTGAGGCCAGCGTACCTCCACAAAAAAAAACAAAAAAAAAACATGGTACTGAACAGGTACCTGAAGAAACACTGTTGTAAAAATTTACTTACATTCAGTGACAAAGAAATTTAACAGGGTGATGGAGACTGTATGGCCACTAAACATGTAGTCACCACAGGTTCGCACGCCATTCACAGACAGGCCAAATCCAAAGAAGATCTCAAATGCTCTGCTTATCTTTGTCCAGGTGTCACCATACAACTAGAGAAGAGAAATAACAGCTGACTTATTATTCCATATTTTAGGCACTTATAACACCTGAATAAACACCTGTGAAATGATAACTGACCTTGTTATGTAGCTGGAGATAACTTGAAAATAACACACACTTTTATTTGTTGATTTGTGGTCACGTAACTACAGTAAATCTAAATTAAGAGATAGCTACCAAAAAAAGAAGATAGAAATGCCCTGCCAGGGACATTTAAGCAATCATTGTTGTCTGCTCTCCCGCTAACTTGCCTTATTACTTTACCCTTAACTCCAGCCATACAGCAAAACACTAAATTACTGGTCCCTAGGGAAACAGTTAGTTTTGCTTTCCCAGGAATATTGAAGTTTCCCATGACAAAGTCAAGGGAAACATTGAGATTCTTGGAGAGAATAAACCAACTATTTCCCTCGGACCAGTAACTAAGTGTATATCTTACTGCATCTGCATATGTTGCCTGAGCCTATGGTCATGCTTGTGCTTTGATGCTCTGATTATTTCTTTCACAAAAATCTTGGTCTATCAATTCACCTCAGAAATTTTTGCAAAATGCACTTTGTGGGAATAAGATGGCAAGATTACAAAACTATTTTAAGTTATCTTCAATTACAAATATTCAAATCCTAACTACATTACTACTATTAATGATTGATGTGTAGCAAAAACACAATACCGCCACAATTTAATTTAAACAATCGACATATAATTATGTAAATAACTTGTCTTCGACATAAAAAAAAGTCCTTCCACCTGGACAACAGCGTTAATTCTATCTAGTACTATCCAGCAAATAAACTTATGCTTCATAAGAAATGTAAGCTTAGCTTTGAAAAACGTTTCATTTGCATAACTGAATAAGTCCTTCAGATGTTGAGCAGAAATCTCTTCCGTCGTCTCACCTTTCCCGAGCATTCCAAATGAATTCCAGGAACACTGAGTGAAGTGACGAACATTGTAACACAGCGAAGTAGAAACACTGTACCACACAAAGCGGCCATTCGCCGTAAAATAATTACTCTGTGCTTGTGTAAGAACACGACCGTGGATAAAACGGCAGCTAAAATAAGCGCCGTAACCTCGCACATTTTGAAGGCCCATGGGATAAGAGGAACATTGTCTAAGACAATATCGGGCAGAGGTGGATACTTCTTCATATCTGGAACACGGTCGTGAACGAACACCATGATGAACGACGTAACAAAAAATACTGAAAACGCGTACACCAAACTAATCAGGGTTCTCCCTGTTTCCGAAATGTTCGAAAGGGGATGAACGTAATCGTTTCTCTCGTCATCAGAAACTTCGAAATCCCGAGGCCGCCGTTCACTTGAACTAGTCCTAAACCTGCCCAAGCTATCAACCTGATCAACCTTGTTTCGTTTAACGTATCCATTGGATCCAGTGGGCAATGCTAAGGAAGTCAGCCGGTTGTTTCTTTGCTGAAGAGTACTTATCGCAAGCCATAGGCGCTTTATATCGCCAAGAATGTTCAACTCTAGCGGAGGATTTCTCAAGTCATCTTCGTTGAGGACAAGAAGCGCTTTTCCGTCGACCTTATGATCACTACTGAACAGATCCACATAGTCATCAAAACCGTTTCCTTTAAGCCACAAGCCCACATCCTTACAAGTCCACTGATACACGTCTTTTCCCTGCCCCATATTTTTCTCAGCTGTTCTCATTGCGCGATCATGTGTTCTATCTGGCTTAGCTGCCACGCACTCTTCACGTCAAAGAAAATAAAAATTGGGTACCAGCCTCTTTCGGTTATGGCAATCGAAAATACGGTGGGAGTTCAGTAAACAGTAAATGGGACCATATTGAAGCAGGTATTTGAGTTATCAATGTTTTAGGTAGACACGTCTACTTTCCGTGTACCTGCTTTTATTGTTGTGACCCAGGACAACTTTAACGATTACATTTCATTCGATACAACAAGTGGTATCCTCAAGTAAAAGTTGCATTGATTGAGCTTTTCTCACTGACCGCTCAAAATAGTTAATTTAGGTTATTGATTTTATTAGTAAACTAGAGCTGGAGGGAGAGACCCTGGAACTACACTTCCCTAACATGTATCCGAGCGCATTGGAAGAAATAAAAGCTGGGAACAAAGTGGATTCTTCTCTGTCAGTTCTGTGTGAGTTTGTGGCTCACGGATCAGGTTCGCACACCACTACGCCATTACTATCCATTGCGGGATGAGCTAACGGTATACCTTGATGTACTGTCCAACTCACATAAAGTCACCGTTCCCCCGCGCAGCTTCAGTCTTCTAAGCTGAAAAACTCTAACCTGGCCACACAGGCAGTAAAAGTATGATTCTTAGTGCTCAAAAGATAATATATTGGCCTAAAACGCAAGCTGCAATTCCACAAGAGAGTGTCAAATGTTCATTGTGTGCGAGTGTGATTGTTCGTCGCTCGCGAGAGAACCGATGTTGTCTCTTGAATTCATTTGGCAGGACTTATTCAACCAAGGAGGGCTCAATGATATGCTGTTGTGGTAGATTACTCCACTACAGTGACTGGTTTGAGGTGAATCTGTTGAACGAAGACATGACTGCTACAAGTCTCAGTAAAAAAAAGCACACTTTGCCCGCTATGGTGTGCCGGATAAACTTTATGTCAGACAATGGGCCCCAGTATACCTCTCAAGAGTTCTGAACTTTGCCAAGGCCTATGACTTCAAGTTGATCATGCGGTCGACGTACTGTATCACGTTAGAGCCACTGGTAAAGCCGAATCTGCCGTCCTAAGGGAGGCCAAACAGATGTTGAAAAGTCGGATCTCCTCATCGGTCTATTGGACCTGCCGAACACTCCGCCTCCGCCTCTCCCCAACATAAAGGCTTCCCTGCCATCGAAGTCCACGCTACTTGAATATCTGAAACTTTCCTGAGCCGATCAGTGCCACAAGTAGCCGTAGTGCGTGACGTTTTCCCCTTTTTTTCCCAGGAAATTTGTTTCCCTTCTGATGAGCAGAATTTACTTTTTTTTTAGTAACGTGGACTAATCCTCTCCGCGTGCGCTACGAACAAATTGCTTTGTTTTAGAAAGAACAGTACTACAAGGAAAGCAAGGAGTTTTCTGAAGCAAATATATATACCTTTGTAATGTGAAGAAGCAACGTAGGCACGACAAGTGCGCACAAGTACTTATATCACTCACCCCTATCTCCTTTCTCGCCGCACGATTAATTAATCAATTTGTTTTATTTTTATTTATTTATTTATTTATTTATTTGTTAATTACCTGTTTAATACCTAATTTACATGTTAGTACTTAGAGCTTAGTGCATCCGCCTCGAACATTTTCCTGGAGTACTCGTTACTAAACACGTATCTGGTGCTATCTGAAATAAATAAGATTAAGGTTTGCTTAGATGTAACCTTAGATTTAAAAAAAAAAGTTTCATTTTCATAACTGAATGGGTTTTTAAGATGCTAAACATAAATCTATTTCCTCTTCTTACCTTTCCGGCTGAGCATTCCAATTGCAAATGAATTCCAGGAACACTAAGTGATGTGACGAACATTGTAAAACAGCGAAGAAGAAAAAGTGTCCCATACATAGCAGCCACTCGCCGTGCAATAATAACTCTGTGTTTGTGGAAGAACAAGACGACCGATAAAAAGGCAGTCAAAATAAGCACCGTGCCTTCGCACAGTTTAAAGGCCCATGGGATAACAGGTAAGTTGTCTAAGACAATGTCAGGCAGAGGGGGATATTTCTTCATATCTGGAACACGATCGTGAACTACGAAAACCGCGACAAACGAAGAAACAAAAAACGCTGAAGACACGTACAACAAACTAATGAACATTTTCCCTGTTTCCGAAATGTTCGAAAAGGGATGAATGCAGTCCGTTCCTTCGTTATCAGGATCTTCGAAATCCCGAGGCCACCGTTCACCTGAACTAACCATAAACCTGCCCAGGCTATCAACCTGATCAATCTTGTTTCGCTTAACGTATCCATTGGATCCAGTGGGCAGTACTAAGGAAGTCAGCCGGTTGTTTCTTTGCTGAAGAGAACTTATCGCAAGCCATAATCGCCTTATATCGCCAAGGATCTTTAACTTAAGCGGAGGATTTCTCAAGTCATCTTCGTTGAGGACAAGAAGCGCTTTTCCGTCGATCCTATGTTCATTACTGAACAGATTCACATAGTCATCGAAACAGTTTCCTTCAAGCCACAAGCCCACATCTTCACAAGTCCACTGATGTACGTTTTTTCCCTGCCCCATGTCCTCAGAAAGACCAGAGAAGAAACGGTATTGTTTTGGCTTTAGGGTGAACTATGTACATAGAGGTCGGATGCAATCAGAGTAAAAGTTTATAATTTGCAATGTAAACATGTTTTAGCTGGACAAACAAAACTAGTAAACACATGCTCAGATTTCGCTAAAATGGTCGCGACGAACAGTATTAAAAAGGAAATTAAAATGTACCACAAATTGAAAATGATGACTGAAATGATTTTAAACCGCATTGAAACAACCGTGAAGTGTGGAAAAAAGCAAAGGTTTTCCTTCCGTGATAAGTTGTAATGTAAACTGGGCTAAATAAAGAGAATATATCGTGGAGTATTCTAGCCTCGAATCCCCTAAAGTGACACCTTAGAATCCTCAGGTATTCAAGGCGCACGTCATATGTGACGTACACCTGGAGTATTCGAGAGTGTTTAATCATGTGTGCACGCAACACGTGACGAACACCTGGCGTGTTCAATAATGTTCAAGAATGCTGACTTGTCGTATTCAAGTTGAATTCGGGAAAGTAAGCCAGATTCAATTAGGATATTGCAGGTGTTTTTCGAGTCAGGCGTCCTCGAGTACTTCAGAATATTGCGGTGCACGTGTTATGCACCGGTCCCTATTCGGGTGAATATGGACCCGAATGGGCTACCCAGTGATTTCTGCCAAAATATTAGAGCTTCCCAACAAAATGTGGTCTAGTGCACCATTTCAGCTGTTGTCTCGCACAAAAATAGTGTATAAGGTTTGGTCGTTTGAAGTAATAATATTACCTAAAAACAAAAACCGCAAAAAAAAGTTCTATTTAACAAATTGACGTCAGTTTTTTTTTTATGCGCCTGTCCTCTTATTGATGATAAATTGGGTCATAACATTGTCAAAGTGGCTGTGGAACCACGAGCCGCAAGATTGACTACTTTAAAAAGTCCATAAAATCTTATTGGTTGAAAAGTTGACAGTTTGACAGCTGAAAGTTGAACTTGAAAGCTTGCATAAAATAAAGTTTTATCCGTCCGTCAGGCTCTTATTGATGATAAAAATGAGCCAATCAGCGCGCGAGAAATTAGATAGTTATTGTGAAAATAGTAATTGAATTATTTATATTCGCCCGGTCTTCTCGTGCAGTATACTAAAACCCAGGTCTTCCCTCTTCTCCCCACACTTTATGGGGGTATGATACCCTAAAATATGGCGATGTTCATGAAAAATTCAATTTCTTGGAAATACAAGACTTAAGACCCTTGAGGACTTGTCAAAAACATTTTGAAACGATCTTGCCGAATTTCTTTCCAGATGAGTGTGAAATTTAAGGAAAGTACACAGTGGTATAAGTTTTTTCACGTAGCAACGGCCATAGCAACGACCGTTTACTATAAGAACGTGACCAAAACCATAGATTATTTTTAACTTATATGAACGAAACTATTTAGAAAAAAACTTTTAAGACATGCACAACTCGATTGGTATAATTATTTGTGAAAAGCTTTGCCTCAAATTGCCACCACAGGCTCATTCATTTCCCTTATGAAAAGGAATATTTCCCACAACTGCGGTAACTTTTTACAAAATAGAACAACCATTGCACCCCCTCCCCCGAGACCCAATCTGCACCCCCACCCCCGCTATTTGTGGCTCGTTAAACGCTTAATACTTCGTGTAAGAAACTTAAAGTGTACTTTTCTCAAAAGTTTACTTTTGGACCGACTGACTTCGCGCCAACATTTCTACTTTGCAAGGTTTTAAGTAGAAATCCCGACACTTGGGCTGATCAAAGACCAATAGTGTCGTGATGTCATAAACCAAAAAAATCGTAACATTTTAAGGTCTGTCACGTGACATGAGATGATTTGTCCATTGGGTGTGGTAAAAAAATGAGGTTATTTCCAAATAAAGCTGTAAAAAGCACTGAAAATAAGAGTTAACTGTCCAAACTTAGGTTCATTGCACGGAACAAAACAGAAACTTACATGATATGCTTATTTGATAGTCAAATCTTGTTTTGTAAAAGAGCAGGAAGTGTTGGCGTCAATACTATAAAACACTACCTCAAAAGGCTGTCGCTGGTTTCCATAGCAACCATCTTGAGTAAAACTCTAGAAATTTAATTTCTCTTCTTGAGTGCAATAGCACCCAATTGATCTTTCTTCACCATATTTAAACAAACTTTTTGGTCCATTTGAGGGTACTGATACCACCTTAATGTATCCGGGTTTTTATAGTACGTGACTGAATGGGTGTCCCCGAGTTTTGGGTACCCCCATCCCTAAATCTTTAGTGAGTCTAGTGATACAGTCAGCCGATATGGATATCTGTACAGTCCCCGAAATAATCCCGACCCCGAAGTGACGCCAACCCTGAAATGGTCCTTGGTCGCCCCCGAAGCTATCCCTATTTTTCTTTTCGTCGACCCCGAAATAATCCTCAAGGAATTTCAGGAATTGTCCTTAAACATGTCTCAATAATCAGGGAAACTAAGTCCATTTTGGCTTGTACGTATATGGCAAATAAATTTACGGCACCGGCATCAAAAATTAGCTCGATTACCAGCAGAGATTTCGGGAAATGAGCCCGCGCTCAACCTTCTCTGGGAGGAAAGCAGTCGGACCCGAGAGAGCGGCGAAAATCGAGCCTATATCGACAACTAAAAGCAAGATGATCTAGATCATCCTCTATTGCAATTGCTAAGCATTGCTATTTTAGTTTTAGTTTACAAATGCTTTTGAAAGCCTTGCAACACTGTATGTATTTATGGTAATGCAAATAAAACTAGTTTTTGTTGTTGTTGCTTAAAGAGAGTTTAAGGGAAAAACTTTATTTTGTAGTACAGTTTGTAGTGATATTTTTAACTGAAGCTTATAATTGTTATGGAGAAAATATAGACTGCAATGCAACTATGTAACAGGGACAACTTTAATTCTTAATAACAGCGTCGCCAAGCTTCCGCCCGGGCGGTACTCCCAGAAAGATTGGGTGGGGGTGTGCGGCCCGCTTCCCAAAGTCCTCACCTTATTTATGACAAAAATCTGTGATTTTTCTTTAAACTCTGTCTTCATGGCGTTATATGTTCATTGTCGCACTTTTCCTGACCATGTTGTTTTACATTTTTCCAGGAACAGTTCTACTCTATGTAAGTCGCAGACCGTTTCTTTCTGGGTTAGTGAGAGAATTAATAATCTGATCGCGATCAAATTGTCATCGCGATCAAAGCATTGAGCGGGGAAATAGTTTTTATGAAATCAGCTAATTCTGATTATTCGACGGGAACTAATGTTGTGTATAAAATCGGTTTAACAGCACTTCCTGAGAGGATAAAGGGTTTTAGAGCAAAATTGTTACTAGCCCCAGTATGCTGTATTTGACGCTGTCTGTGTTTTGGGCATCCCTTCCCTGGACACGCGGGGTAACCATATAACTAGGGATTTGGGCACAGGGCTACCCGAAACACAGGGATACTCAATTGGACTGCCCATAGAAAATTTACTGATCCCGGAAATCAACGAAGCACTACTGCATTTCTTTTTTTTAAATCGATAATATAATACGTACGCTCATCAATCTGACGAAGAGACTCTGCACGATTGCGGTTCTATCTGGCTTAGATGCCGCGCTCCAAAAAAATTATCTACGCACCAGACTCTTTCGGTTCACTTCGTCAAAGGTTCTCGCCATATTTTGTAAAGATTGTGTGCATTTCTTCCCTGTCAAATTCTCTATATCCAGTCGAAAATATGGTGGATTACAGTAAATGGGACCATATTGAGGTAGGTATCTGTGTTGTCAATGTTTTGTGTAGACACTACTACTTTCAGTGTACCTGCATTTGTTGTTGTGACCCATAAACAACTTGAACGATTAGATTTCGCCGATACATGTATAACAACAAGTGGTATCCTCAAACATAAGTTTAGAAAAGCTTAATCTTTTCCTCAGAAAGTTATTTGCCCAGAGCGTACCACTGCCGTTTTATTACAGTTTTATGCGACAAAATCTAGATTAGTGATTTTACAAGGTGACTACTCTTGAGAATGTGAGCTTATAAGGAAGTGCATTATTAGGGAGAAATTTCATGTCATAATGACTGCCAGTAGCACTGATAGTATTAAAGAGCAGATTGGTAGAAATCAGTAGTGTGATTTTTAAAGTAATCTAGTCAATTCTTAGTTTGCAGATTTTACTTTTTAAAGCTTTATAAAACCTAATAAGTCCTTGCAAAAAGAAAAAAAAAGGGATAATCAAGAATATAAGGCAAAGAAAATGCCTTGAAACTTTTACTGAAATATGTACTTATGACTAAGCATGCAGTCAAGATGGCTGGATATCAGCCTGAATATTTTTTGCATGTTTCTCAGGCAAGAGCCAATCAAGATCATTATCACGTGAAAAATAAAGTGAGGCCAATAGTGAGCCATCTTGACTGAACAATCTTGGTCTATAAATAATTTAGTTTTATTTATATGGTAGAGAAATACCATTTTTCTTGCCAGACAAGGTAGGTGCTTCTGAGTGGGTCAGAGAGACCCATCTTGTTGGCTTTTCATCTTGTTGGCTCGGTTGGTAATGGCAGGACAGGATGTTTTTCACTTTTACTCTTAGTGGAGCTACAATGGGCGACAAAAGTAGTTGAGACACTTTTAGAAAATGATGCTTTTCGATATTTGAGCACGTATTCTATTTTATCTGCATCTAGCGTTAATTCTCTGATACCTCAGGCCCCCCAATTCAATGTTGTGTAGGTGCTGTGGTCTGTGCAGTCTAAGAAATAGAAAAATCAACATTGTTTGAAAATCTCGAAAAATGGAAGTTTACTGCCAAGTGTCTCAACACTTTTGTCACCCATTGTAGTCATATAATCAATCATATTTAATACTGACTATTTTTATTTAGGCTTTTAATTCTCAAGAATTCTGAGGAGTGATCAACAGCTGAGTTGTTTCATGATATCAAAATATTTTCAGGCAGACAGTTTGAGTTAGTGAGCATAAAGGAAATTGTCCAGCAGGAGATAGTTACCGACAAATTCTCAGACCTAAATTGCAGTAAACATTGAAACACCAAGAAGGGAACTCGTGCTACCTTTTAGGGGTTAAAAACGCAGTTCTGGTACCTCTTAAGTGTGTTCAGTCTCAAAAGGTCCACAGCAGGATTTTTTTTGCGGTACCTTTTAGAGTATTAGCCGAAAAGAAAAATGACAGTAGATAATGTGTTGCTTTAGAATTGGTACCTGTTAGGAGTGAAAAACATTTCAAGCCACATTCACAAAACTGGTACCTTGTAGGGGTTCTTTTCAAAATTCCCGACGAACACACGTCCTTTTTATTTTGGAGTTACGATAATAATATTGTCTTTGATAATAATATTGTCTTTAATGTAAATATTAATTTAAATTAACTTAGCGTGCGGCCAACACAACTTATATCTGCATGACAGTGACCAACTCAAAAGCTCATTGCCTACTTTGGTCACTGTACACAATTATTAAATATTGTTTCTTCTAGTTAATTTCTATCTGTATTTATTTTTCCTATATCATTGTAAACCATTTTATGTTAAGTTGTTTTTCTGTAAATAGTGTGCAATAATAACAAAAAACTGAAAACTAAAAAAAAACTGAAAAACTGAGTGAACCCCACCCCCCTTCCCCTTGGGATTGAAACAAATGTAGCAAAGTCAGTAAGGAGATTAAATATTTTTAAGCTTGAGACTGAATGATTGACAGTTTTTTTTATAGATAAGTGATGATGAAGATGACACCCACCCTAATATTGACACACCCAGCCTTTTTAGATGGCGACACCAGGCAAGGGTTGAGAGAATGGAGGAAGCAAAGAAAGAGAGGGAGACACTTGAAGCAAAAATTGAAGAGTAAGCCTTTAACATAAACTGCAAATTAGCAGTTCTATTCAGCTGCATACAGCATTATGCCAAAATGCATTTTAACTTTTATATTAATTTAAACAGTTACTTGATTACTGAGATCCAATAAAGGCAAGTACAGTGGAAGCTCTCTTAACAGACACTCAGTGTTTCAGCCAGAGCGTGCCATTGTGGGAAACACACGTTGCAATCAGAGATGGCCCCCAGAAAAACGAAGAAAGGACCAATTTGGCCCTTTCCTTTAACAAGATTACAGGCTTAACCAGACGTAGTATTTTAAAAGCCATCCCAGGGCTTGAAATTGTGCCCGATACGGTCACCAATGTAACTAACATTTCATCCTTGGCGACCAAAATTCGGCAAAAATTCTGGTGTAGTCACCATAATGGTGACTAAATTTCTCTGTGTTGACGGTCAATCCAGTTATTTTGTCTCACATTATGTCCTTCTAGACAATCATATTTAAAGATCTTTGCTTCTAAAACATTCAACATAAGAAAAGAAGTCAATCCATCTTTTTGCTCTGCTGTATTGATTATCTCACATGGGAAAACTTCCAAGTTTGAAATCACCCTATAATGCATTGCAAACCCTTGATCATTGACTATGTCATGTATGCCTAAGGACTGTTCTCTTGTAATGCACGGATCATACTAGTATCTGATTCAAAAGAAATTTATTGAGTAGAAACACTTCAAAAAGCAGTTACTATTAAATTTTATCCCAGATCCTAATATACTGCTTTATTTTCCTTGGTACCCTGACGCATTTTTCCTTCTGTAGCTTTTAATTTATTGGCCCCTTTCCTAAAAAAAAAGGCCCCTAAAAAAGGTCTTCAGGGGCCACTTTGGTCCTCAAGAAAAATTTTCTGACTGAAACACTGGACACTCTCGTAAGCAGACAACTCTACTAACTACCACCTTCACAAAACCCCTTTTGAACTCTCATACAAACTCTGTATAATTTACTCATTGCTGGTAGCAGACATTCTTGTAAGTGACGGTGGACACTTGGAGGCCGTACGATCTAGACTTTTCCTTTGTTTTAAGGCTCCCGTAAGCAGACATTTGAAAGGAATTGGGCCTGACTTAAGAAGATACTCAAGAATTTGTAAACTGTATCACTGTTTTTTGTTGCAGCAAGACTGTTAGTTTTATATATACATGTACCTACCTTATAAATAATGCTATGTGTATATATACAGGAGAAATGATAAAAGAAAGAGAATCAACTAATCTTGAAATTTAATGTTTAAGATGGATTCCGCTCAAAGTTCGAGCAATAAGTGCAAAAATTATTTACTAAAAATCTACTCATATCACGGTAATTTTTGTAATACTATTTCAAATAACTAAGTTTGGTTCATTTTTCCAAGTGACCCCTTGATTAAATTCTCAAGCATTCTTGAGAAAGTTAATGTCAAACCTCACAAGAATGCTTAAAGCGTGTGTTATTGTGTTTTGAACTGACATGAAGTGTCTGTTTTAATTGAAGTATGGATAACTTCAAGTTCAATTTTACCTCGCGGGGTCAGCTTGAGAGCTTAAGTTTCGATTAGTTCTTCTTAACTGTATTCAGAATAGTACCATGCTAAGAGGGTTCTTTAGTAACTTAATTTTTGCTACTATTGCTTGAATATTCTGTAGAAATCATTTTAATCCTTTCCATTTCTAGGAATAAAAGAAAGCTTGAGCAAGCAAGAGAAAAACTTAAAGATACAGATTTAGCAAAGGACAAAGAAAAAGAGGAAAAGACAAAGAACGAATTACAAGGATTAGAGAAAAAGGCGAGTATTAATTTTTTCTTCCATTTTTTGGATTCAATATACATGTATCATGCTTCACAAAGAACTCCTGCATGTTACCTCACCTTTTCACCGAAACATAGCTGTGAATGGTTGCTTTGCACATACCCAGCAGTTTGTTATGGTTACATGTACATTTACTTGTCAAAGTGCAGAACTGTTCAGAACTCCTAGAGCTCTGCACACTCATGCAGTGAGTGCAGGACTCATACAAATATATGCAATTTCTTACACTCTCATGCTGAAACAATTATTTCTCACACATTTCAAGCTTTTTTTTAATATATAATAAACAGTTCTTTTTGAGGTACAGTAGAAAATTGCTATTAAAGTTAAGAAATTACTTAGATGGCCTCTTTCTAGAAATAATTCACTCTGGTTAAATTCTTTTATACCCACTTCAATCACTTTCCAAAAGTTGAAAGATCTTGAAAGACAGTCCAACATTCTCTTTCAGAGCCAGCATTACACTGGTCAGTGGGGGCTCACTAGTTTCTAGGGTCTCATTTCCACAAGAAGAGTATTTCTTAGACACTTCAAATGTATAAATGTAAAGGGGTGCATGCCCCCAGACTCCCCTAGTTTGCCTTCATCTTTACAATTGACAGTTGAAAATCTCACTCTTTTGGCAACAAATAAACCAGAGAGATCTACAGTTGTACACTTTCGTTAACCTGTTTACAGTTAGCTCTCAACTAGACACTCTAAGGCTTTCTTCACAAAACACAGCATTCATCAGGAGAGAGTACATAACACAAGCTTTTGCACTCTCATCCCTACATATGTACATGTAGTTTCTGTGGTTTACGCTTGGAACGCCTGGGAGCATGACCCCCCTTTTGGAGACTAAACAGCTTGCATTTTGTGACTCAGGCTTTCCTACTGAAGCCTGAGTAATATTGGTGACTGTAATGAGATTTGAGCACATTAGTTTTATTTTATGAAAGTAAATCAGGGATGGCGCTAGGATTTTTCAGTCTGGGTCCAGGGACCCATATATCTGGCCAAATATGGGTCCCTAGCCTTTTTTGTGGGTCCAAATAATTATGTTGACAGCCCTCCAAAAGAAAACTTGTTGCTTTTCAAATGAATAGCAAATAAACCATTTAATTTCAATTACAAATATTTCAACTTAGACACATTGACATTTCATAATGAAACAAGGGGCAACTGAAAGATGGGTAGAGGGACACTAAGGCTTCTCTATTTTCTGCGACGATGCTGCTCTTTGAAGATTTCTTTTGCCCTCGCATTGTCACTCGCTGCTTTAAAACGCTGCTGTTGTTGCAAAACCTTAGCTGTACTTTTATGATCAACCTGTTGTATGTGCCGTACAAGTGCAGATCTTTGGAAATTTTGGCATCCAGTCATGAACGTGTTCTTCTTTCCAGCTTTTAAACAATCCTTACAAAGCATTAATAAATCACCTCCGGTACCTCTGGTCTGGAGGCAATGAAATTCCTTCAGCCATTTATCCAAAAATTTGCCGTGTCTACCACCCGTTGCCATTATCACTTGAATACACAACACGTGTTTCTTTGAGTGAGAAATCAATTCAAAATGGCGGATGCTTATGCAAGTGTCCCGGATGTGTAATTGTCACCAGTCTTCAACTCTGCTAAATCCAATATGGCAACCATGATTTTCTGACCTTTTCGATTCTTTCTTAAAGTTTCTTCGTTTCTCAAACAACAGAATCTAACTGACCTGTCAAGGCTAATGCGATAAGTCTTCCAAGTAGCCTGTTGTGTCCTGGGACGCATTAAAATTTTAAAAATGCATTTTTCAGGATTTTTTTCGTAAAAATGCACGATTTCTGCCTTAATATCATATGATAGTGTAAATCTGCAGGTCTGTAGTCTCCATTTTTTGCACACCAATATGTTTAGTACACTGAGTACTCCTTAAGACCAAATGTCCAAAGTTCAGTGCCAGTCAACCCAGTTACAAGGAATTAATTAAAAGTAATTTCGAATTTGCAGCTGAAGGAGCTCAGAAAAGATGATGAAGAGTTGACCAAGAAAGAAAAGGTGAGATTTCTTTTCATATTTAAGTATGAATTTATAGATGATTTGTAAAACAAATTTGACGTCACTTGCCGTACATTGGATATGAGATCATGGTAGATAGCCAACGAGGTGCCTAGTATCGAGTTGGCTATGATCAATTGTCTCATATTATTGTTTATTATACATTGAACTCGCTATCTCTTTTCTGATTGGCCGAAAGCGTACAGTGAATTTTCGAAATCAGTGCCTGTGACATCATCTAGCTGCAGATTATACACTGATCATGTCAAGGACTCTCAAGGTCACGGGTAATCATGCCATGTATGACCACAGTGCATGATTTCTAAGGGTAATTATGGCAAGTTCACACACTTTGTGTTGCTTGCCGTCAGTGAAGAAGCAAAACCATGACTTCCTTTCTTTTTTTTTTTTTCATTCAATGTATAATAAAACAATATTATTACATTCAGTTTTTGTGATGTGCAGAATAATCAAGGTCTCAGTAAGTGCTATCAGCCTCAGCCTTTGGCTTTAGCTGATAACCCCTACCTCGACCTTGATTATTCTGGATATCACAAAAACCTCATCCAATAATTGTTTAAAACCTGATTTTATGGGGATCATTTCCTTATGAATTCACAATTTACATTCTGTTACATGTACAGGTAATGTCCCATAGGCTTTAATTTTGTTATTCAAATTTTAACAAAGAGTACAAATGTAGTAATGTCTGGACTTGTTTCCTATTAAGTGCATGTAAGCTTTGAAACTTCACTCCTTTATATCAAGAATAGGTGTCAGTAACAAATAAATATTCTAATTTTAATAAAGCACATGTAGTTTATCTAACAGTTGACATGCTGATTTGATTTTCAGAAAGCTCCTAAGAATGTGGACACACTGAGTCATGCAGGATTTACCAGAACAGTGAGTTTGAGATCAAGTTTTGTTGTGCAGGACATCTACATACATACTAGTCTATATGCTTACCTGTAGAATATCACAGATATCAAAATAACATGGCTAATTAACAATTACTCTTGGAGGGAGCGTTGGATGTGAGATGATAGACAGCCAACGAGGTAAGTAGCACTGAACTGGCTATAGTCATTTCATATCCAACAAGCACAAGTGAAATAGTTGTTTTATTAAAACCGCCTCCAAAATATAGAAAACTAAAATGAAAATAAAAATGTCCAAAACAATTATGCGTATTGGTGTGAAGCTCACAAGACTGAGTGAAAGCTGACACTAACACTCAGTTTCTGAATAGTAATAGTGTAACTGAGGTATTTATACAATGCAAATTTATGGTAGTTGAGAACATTTAACTGCATTCTTTAAACTTTGTTTATTTATTTCAAGATTATCAATGCTCCAAAGAAAACGGAGGAAAATTTAACTGAAGATGAAAAGGCTGAAAGATCTGTGAGTAATTTTTCCTTTTTGTGGTAAAAATTATCACTTCTTGGGTTGTACAATTATGCCAACAAACTTTGTACTGATCAAGGATATTTCTAAATGAGTCCAGAATACTGGACACATTCAGATGTGTTTGGTAAATGTTTTGTTTTGTTTACTGCAAAAAACATGCACACAAGCATGGGACTGCATGTAAAGAATGATGGGATATTAGACTGGTATCAGTTGGTACAAGTACTGTATGGCTTGTGGAAGTATGAAAAGAAAACTGAAGAAGAGAATTAAACCTCATCTTTGTTTTTCTTTGTGTCATTATTAAGTTTTAATATGTACATGTAGTATTTAACCACAGCATGTGCCGTGTATCATGGAGGCGCAGTGGCCTCATGGTTAATGTGCTTGACTCAGGATAGAGCAGTCCGGGTTCAAACCCTGGCTGGGAACATTGTGGTGTGTTCTTGGGCCACACACTTTACTCTCACAGTGCCTCTCTCCATCCAGGTGTATAAATGGGTACCAGCCACCTATAATGCTGGGGATAACCTTGCAATGGACTAGCATCCCATCCAGGGGGAAGTAGAAATACTCCTAGTCGCTCCATGCCACAGAAATTAGGATAAGCTCTGGCCTGAAGGGCCCCTTAGCTTATATGCAGACTTTACCTATGTCAGTGTACCAGTAAACACTAGGCTCTCACCAACTACGTATTATGCAGTTTAACTGATGTTTTTTTTTTCCTTTCAATTTGTAGCAAGCTTTTATGGATAAGTACAAGAAAGAAATAGAACATTATGGAATGTTGTATGATTACAATGACAGTGAAGACTATCTGCGTAAAAATCCTCATTTGGCTTGTGACGACACGGCTAACTACCTGGCTCTTTGGTGCATCAACCTGGAAGTGCAAGAGGTACTGATGTCAAACAGCACGTGACCGGTAGCACAAGCTTTAAGTAGGGCTTCATGGATCTGTAAACCCATGTGACAAATTGTACTAATGTATCAGCTTCTTTTTCATCAAATTTTGAACTTTTTTTGTTTTTCAGTTACTTTCTTAGCAACTGTAAAATTTTCAGTCTGCACAATACCTTCTACAGTGGAACCTCGATACATATATAATGAAGGGTCATTAGGGACTGGCAATAATTAATATGTTCGAGTTATAACAAGGTTTCATTATATCAGGGTTCTTTTCCATTTATTTTGCTCTTACTGGGGGGAAGAATATCGTTCGCTATAGTGAGGACTTTGTTAACAGAGGTTCGTAAATCAAGGTTTAAAGGACATTTTACTTCTATGTTATTTGGCCCATGCCATATTTACATATGGATATATTGCATTTATATGGGTTTGAATAACCTAATAAAAGAGCTGCACTCTATTGGGTCACTCTTGTTCCTCTCATGAAGTTTCTCATGTACCAGGTTACCCTAGTCTACCATTTCTGTGCTTCTGTTCTTTAACGACCCCGTCTCCAGCCCTGTCCTCTCTACTCCTTGCAGAGCCATTTTATAGCTATAGTTTCATGTTTTAATGAGACCTATTTTTGTTGGAACAGAAACATTCTTTGGTGGAGCGAGTTGCACATCAGACTATCATCATGCAATACATACTGGAGTTGGCCAAGTCACTAGATGCCAGACCTCAGGCCACCATTCACTCCTTCTTTACTAAGTAAGTAGATGTACATGTATACAGGCAGAAACAGTAGCAGTTAACTACATATGAGGTACATATTGGAGTTGGCCAAGTCACTAAATGCCAGACCACAAGCTACCATTCACTTCTTCTTTACTAAGTAAGTAGATGTACAGTGTATAGGCAGAAACAGTAGCAGTTCACTACATATAAGGTACATACTGTAGTTGGCCAAGTCACTAGATGCCAGATCACAGGCTACCAATTTCACTCCTTTACTAAGTAAGTAGATGTATAGGCAGAAACAGTAGCATTTAACAATATATGACGTACATATTGGAGTTGGTCAGGTCACTTGATTCCAGACCTCAGGCTACCATTCACTCCTTCTTTACTAAGTAAGTGGATGTATAGGCAGAAACAGTGGCAGTCACCTTACCGTCGAAATTTCATATGTGATAAGGTGTCCTGATTGGGGTCATGTAGTAGCTCTTGTGAGGTCTCACACATAAATAGTTCGACACCCTTTGATAGAACAATAGAACAAACAACATAAACAATGCCCCTAGCCCTAGAACAATAACAGCTGCCACCATGTCGACAAATAAAATCACAAACCTATAAAAGCTGCTACACTACCGCCTGATTGTGTTCCGCATTATAGATATCGTACTTACAACAGCGAAAATGCAAGGAAAACAAGGAGTAGAGTGAAAGGTTTATTTCGTTGTTGTTCTGTCGCATGTGTCAAAACGGTTCTCTGTGCAAATTCATTTACGTATATTTTTCAACCTATTTGAATCTGAAATGTTCGCTCCGGGCTCCGTTTTGAAACTGGCGTAAGGCAACACGAAAATGGGTTATGAAATAAGTCACGTTTGGTACGACCAAACCAAGTTAGCAGATTGATGTTCCCTGCATGGCACGAACACACATTACTGATACTACTGTTTCCTTAATATCCTGATACTAATAAGACCATGTTTTTCAAGAGATGAGATGAACATCAGATAAAAATTTTAACAAAGGATCAGACAGACCTGTGAAGAAATGAAAACAGATGGTTTCATAATAGGCTCGAGTCTTCATACCCTCCCTCCCTCCCTCCCTCTCTCCCTCCCTCCCTCCCTCCCACCCTCCCTCCCTCCCTCCCTCCCTCCCTCCCTCCTCCTTCTCACCCCATCCCTAATGTTGCCCCTCATATTGTCTTAATCTCTTTTTTCAATTCTTCCTTGTGCATCGCAAAGGATGAAGAAAGCTAAAACAGACTTCAAAGAATACATGGACGCGTTTGAAGATGAACTTCAATCATTCCTGCAGAGAGTCAAGGAAAGAGCTCAGGCCAGGATCGATAAAGCTATGAAGGAAGCGGAGGAGGTGAGATTAAACAAACTTCTCTCAAATGTAACTTCCACTTCAGCTTATTTTTTGTTATCTTTTAAGAATCAGGGAGTGCTTTGTGGTTACTATGCATTATACATCGTCACTGGATTTTTCTCCATTTTGTCTTAGACCAAGTGAAGTTCTAGTATGTTCCAGTGGAGACTGGATCTTGTTAATTATACACGTAAGTTCGACCTTCTTTCTGTTTGTGCTCCTAGGAAGAACGACAAAAGAGACTGGGCCCGGGCGGTTTGGATCCTGTGGAAGTATTTGAATCGCTACCACCGGTAAGTAGAAACTGTGTACCTCGTGTTGGAGATACAATTCTAGACAGTTTAAACGTCATTGGCGCCATGTTCATGGACGTTTTTTTTTTCTTTTTTTTTTTGTTAGCTCTTCCAACACAGGAATTAAACAGAACACGAGTTGTAAAGGTTACCTTTCTGTTCTTTTCAGGAACTTCAGAAGTGTTTTGAAGAAAAAGATATTCCCATGCTTCAAGAAGTTCTTGGCAGGATGCCCGAAGAAGAAGCAAGGGGCTACTTGAAGAAATGCATTGATTCTGGTCTGTGGATTCCCAATGCACAGGATGCGCAAGCGCAGGCCAAGGGAGGAGACAGTACGTCCCAAGAAGAGACGTCGGACGAAGAGCAATACGAGCGTGTTGTAGAAGAAGTGGACAAATGAAATCATATGGAGAGTTTGATGATTAACGGCGGATTTATGCTTTACATAACAGAATTTTAATTCTAAAAACTACAAAAGAATGTAAATTATCATATAACTGTGCGATAGTCTCGTGCTTGTATGATAAAAGGGGTATAGCTGTGTTCATTTAAAATAATGGCGGTCTTGAAAGGTTTTAAATTTGCACTGTTAAACTGATAGACTCGTTTTTAAGTCCCTGCTTGCAACAACTAATGAGATGGGAGACAGAATCTTCCCAAGGCCTGGTTCCCAAGATTCTGATGCAGGCAAATCCTTCCCATAATCTAACGAGAAAAGGAACTTACTGAAAACTGTATCAAACAGAGTAGTACGAAACAGGGGAGTTATGCTATGAACTATGCCTACTCAACATTTGTGACTGACCCATTATCCGCTATGCTTCTCTGTTATTCAACCGTCATTTGAAGATTAGGAGATAGCATTTTTATTGTTTGGGTAAAGCTACTTACTTATTGGAATACTTAGTGCCAAACTGACAGCCAAGAAAATGAATTTGCACAAGTCTTAAGAAATCTCCTGATAGCTGATATCAATAAAATTCTGATTTGTTGTCATAATGTAATATTCTGCTCTGCGTTTTTATTGTGAGGTCTGTAGATCAATCTGATGGAGTTTGAACTCTGGCCGCGGTCTTATGCCTTTTGCTCTAGAAATTACTCCACAGAGCTTTATTATCAACTGATCATGAAATTGACTTAAGATAATATTTCAAACACGAAAGACCGTGTTTGACCACATTTCCAAACACAGAGAAGAGAGTTGAAACTGCGACGCGCGGCTGAGTATTTTTGACGGACGACGGTGGAGGTGTTTGGAAATGCGGTCAAACACTGTCTTGAGTGTTTTATATATCTTCCCAATCGAAACTAAAACTAAGGAGAAAACGTAGAAATAAAATTGTAAAAATCCATGCAAATTAAGATCAAATTAACCAAACCCGTCATGGTCACGATTTCCTCTGTTTAAAGTTGAGTTTAAGAATAGTTGTTTATCCCCCTCCTCCCCCCTCCTCCCCCCTCTCTCCCCCTAAAAAAATAATAATCAGATGACTGCTTAAGCAAATTAAAACACTTTATTGTCAGTTATTACAAGTTGTACTTTAACTTTACACAATAATTTAATTCGTACCAAATATCTGCCTATCCCACTGAGTCCCTTTTCCACGTTTTTGCTAAAATTACAGCACTTATAATTTCTCAAATAAGAATACGACTTGCAAACCAAACAGGACTCCTCGAACTTGACCTGTATCTTTTAATGGCATTTTTTCGGGCAAAAACGTTTAGTAAGGTGGTGGGAATAGGTTGACATTTAGTCTACAACTTGAATTCGAATGATTTGTTAACAGAAGCAAAAATACTTCTACACGCTTACCCAACTCATTGTTTACGACATGTATGTCATCAGCAATTCTTTGGTAACCAAACCAAAACAAATAACACAAAACATTCAACATCGAATTTCTTTCAAATTAAGAAAAAACTCTGAAATTTCCACTCGCGCGCAACAGAGAATATTCACCATTTTTCTGATGAAGACCGTCCATTTAAATTATTCAATATAAAATCTCTAAGAGCGAAGTGGAAAACCATTAACTAACGGAATTTAAGCTGCGTTTTAACACTGCCTGCTTCAGCAAAATGTAATGGTATTAGTTTCCATCGCCTTCTTTGTTTTTGAAATTCTGTGCATATTTCAATACAACAATCACTTTCTCAATTTCGTGAGTATAATCGGACAAGTGCACGTTTGTGCAACTCCCATGTAATTATAAATGTCATAGTCTGAACTCTACTTATAAACTGATTTTCTCGCAATTTTAATGACCTTACCGGTATTGGTAAGTAAGCTTTACAATAACAATGAAAATATATATTTGTTTCTTTTTCTTTGTTCACGGCAAAAAGGATTGAGAAGATCGTCAGACATCTATAACTTGCAGTTAGTGCCAGTATTAGGAATATCATTTGGAACAAGTTACAGTTACTTAAACGTAACTACAGCCATAATAATTATTACTGTCATCACATATATAAAAAAATTCGCAAGAAAAGCAAGTTGAAAATATTATCAAAAACAGAACTTTTTTTTAATTTTAAAATTCAGAACTAGTATTTACACTAATTCAGATTTTACGGCTAAGTAATATAGATGACAGCGTTAAATTTGTCGAAATGGTTTAACATTTTTTTCTATTTTTAAATCAATTTTCAAAGGTACTACACTATGGCGATATTACCACAATACTAGAGTGTTAGTTACTTCATTTGTTCTGTAACAAGTAACAGCTTAGGAAAATTCATATTATTATCTGCCACGACCTCATCACAAGACCATACAGGTACAACATATTGATGTCCAAATACACGTTTCAAACAGGTATTCAACAGGTTTTCATCTTACTGAACCATTTTAACGTTTATAGCAACATGCCACATTTTCTTTCAATTTTCAGGGAAAAGTTACAATAAACAGCTCTCTTAACTTTCGCTCATGAATCAGTGTAATTTCGATATAGTTACACTTGAGTTTCGCGAGCAAATTCACTTGAACAACAGAGCAGTTGGGTGCCAAAGCAGAAACATCAACACCATGTCATCCTAGAAGCTCTTTTTCTTTATTCACACTGTCGTTATGAAGTCTGTCGAAAATAAAACGAGTTCATTAATAAACCAACCTACTGGTACAAGACTTATGATTCAAGTATGACGCAGACTCCTACCCAGTCCTCATTGATGTGCTCTTCGGTTGAGAAGAGATTGGACGCCCCTAAAGGAGGAAGCGCTGTGTTCGACTGGCGTGTGTATATTCCCAGGTAATACCTTTTCTTCGTTGTAATTGATACAAACATGTTTTCAAATCGATGATAACTCGCTGAATTTGCGAATAATATTCTAAATACTATTCGCAATATTCTAGCCACAAGTTTTTCAACAAAATCAATATTTTGACTTATCAAATTCTTTTCTAGTCAACTTAGCTAAGAATTTACAATTTACTTTGTTTTTGTATTTATTTAATGAATTTATTTATTTATCCCTTTGTTTGTTTAGTTCTTTTATGTATTTGCTTGTTTGTTTATTTCTTTACCTATAAATTTATTTCTTGAGCTGTTATTTCCTTGATTTTGACATTTTTACTACAAGTTATTGTTGACGAGTAAACGTATACATTTATTAGTTCACTTGTTTTCCCTATTTATTTAGATATTTATTTATTTATTTATTTATTTATTATTCGTATATTTATTCATTCATTTATTTACATATCTAGTTATACATTCATTAATTTAGTTGGTTACATTCATAAATTTATTGCCATTGGTTCACTCGTGTTTATTTATCAAAATATTTATAGTTTAACTTAATTTTATTTTAAATTTATTTCACTTAACTGATTTTGGAAGATGTTCGTCTTTTGTACAATGCTACATAAGAAGACGCGAAAATAAGTTATTTATTGGTACAATTAGTAGTAACTATTCTCATTCACGTTTATGCTGCGGAATTCCAGAATGTGTGGGTTATGTAGCCCTGTTTGTTGAATGCTAGTTACATAATAAAGTGATGAATTACCACGTGTAATGTCTCCTTATTTAAAGATCCGTCTTCCCAGATTCGGGGCATTTAGAAAGAGATACGCAAGCCGGTAAGTCTGGAGGGATTTTCTACCCACCCCTCTCCTCTTCGGCGACGTGATACACAACCAGTGCTTTCGCATCCAGCCGCTCATTGCCTTCGGCCACAATCTTTTCCCATTACTTTACCACGCCAGACAATGAGCGGCATAATAAATGAATGAAAATGGTACACTGTGTGCGAACAAGTATTTGTTAATCCCGTTCGCAGATCGCTTCTTCCAGCAAGGGATCGGGGAATGAGATAGTTATTTGGCGATTTCCGAGTTTGCTTCTGCCTCTGTTTCAAAACGAGTTCTCGGGCAAAACCTGTCCTATGAGAATGAGTTTGATTTGTTTGAAAATCAACCCGTAGGTGGAACACATTTTCATAAGAATAATTTCGCAAGAAGACTCGTTTTGACACAGAGGCAAAAGACAACATTGTAGAAGGAAGGTGTTGTGTGTTAGTTTAGAACTGTCGCTGTAATTTTTAAAATGTTATTGTTAGCATTTACCATGCATAGTTTGTCCTCTTACAGCCTTTGTTTATGGCAATTTTTAATTAACTGTAATGTCAGATGATTATTCTGCTAGATAAAAATAGCAACAACGTATAATGGACATGTGTCGGCCTTATATGTTTAAGAGTTAACTGTTAGTTCGTGACATATGGGTATAGAGGCTGATCACGCGCTCCATCCTTACTTGACAAACCTTGGAGTTTCTGATTGGGAGGCTAAAGGCAAGTAGACTGACTTCAGTTTAAGTGCTATTGTGAAAGTACGTTTATTTAGTTTGTAGTTTATTTAAAAGAGCAGTATATAAATATTCAAAGACCTCAACGAAGACAAACCGTACCTTTTGCCTCGATCATGGAATCAAAAAGTCTGTCTTCTTCTTGTTCCCTGGAAGTGATCAAAATATACATTAATCAAAATCCTTTGAGTTCCACACTCAAAATGTGAATTCTCCCCAACTGATAACCTAACATTTCATTTCATTCACTGTAATAGTAATGAGAACTCAGTCATTCATCACGACAGCGTTTGCAGCTATACTGCCTCGTTCATGATATTTAGATTCCCATTACTACTCTGCTTGACAGTATTAGCTTCTGTAGCGAGAAAAGAGACATGATCAGTTTTGGACTCATTTTATTCAATCTCGTACATGTACCATGACACGAAGTTTCTACCGTTCTGCTTTACATGTTACAGGGAGTGATGATAAGGTCCGTTCCAATTCACTATAGTCAACAAACGTAAGATTCAAAGCAAAGTTTGACGGCATTAAAATCATGTTATGACTGTGCGTAGTCACTCCATCAAACGCAACGGGTAAACGCTTCCGTGTTCCACGAAACTTGAAGATTGTAAGTCAGAGTTGTAAGAATGAATAATAATGCTCAATTACGAAAGGAAGGGTTAGCTTAACAAGTCAGTGCAGGGCAATAAAATAAAGTTTGTTCCACTAACCTCTTTCTTTCCTCGTCTAACAGTTCAACTAATGCGTTTCTCTGTTCCACGATATCAACAAGTTGTTTCGTCTTTTTCTGTATGGTTCTATTGTCCTCTTTTTTTGGACCTTAAACAAGAAAGATAAATAGCAAGACGTTTCAATGTATTCTGTTCAAGATCTAGTTATGTTCAAAGCACTAACCATTTTTGCTCGGGTTAAACTAACAGTAGCTTACCTTCTTTCATAAGAAGTTCTCTGATTTCCTGCTCCAGTCTTCCTTGTTGATCCTCGAGCTGAATGGAGTTGGCTCTGTAAGCGAAACACTCATTTGAGTCTGAATCACATTTCTAGCATTGCTCGTACCGCTGTACGGTTCGTCTGTACACAATACACATCCGTCTGAAAAGTGTAAGGTCTTTGGGTGACTGAACTAATCCAAGGAATTATCATACAAGGTGATGAAATTACTTTGAGAAATAACCGAACGGAGCGAGCGACATGGCCATATTGTGATAATATGATAAAGCAGCAGTTAGCATCCCTGGGTCAGAAAGGTACCACACAACCTAGGCACTCTGTGTTTCGCACCACCCCCGCGCGCGGACACCAACACCTCCCCCCCTTCCCTCCCTACTCTTCCACGACAGGACATGATGGCTTAAGTCACGATGGTGATGGCAAAGTTCGTAACTTCATGTCACTTCATTAAAAATAAGACTACAGTACATCCTACAATCTAATACCGACTCCATGAAACCCGCAGATTGTTGTCTTGCAGTACATAGCAAAGCGTAAAACAGCACGTAGAACCATTTTCACTGTTTTAGCTACGATAGACTGACGCCACTTACTGTATAACCAGCTCTGACTCGAATCGTATCAACGCGTTCTTTCTGTTGACCAGCTTAAACCACTGCAGCATTAGCTGTTGTTCTTCAGATCCAGACACTGGAGAAAACAAACAAACAAACAAACAAGTCATTAGGTATCGTAAACCTGCAGACAATACTGTCATTATATACGCAGCTAAAAGAACAAATTACTTGACTTAAACAAAATCAAACCTCAAACTTAATTCACAATATTAAACGGCACTGTGCTACTGAAAGCACTTGTCAATAACCTTGAAGGGTTTCGTCAACAGGAAAACGCCAGAGCCTTACTGATCAATAACTCTAGGAGAGAAGGGCAGGGAGCAAAGAAAACAATTTTTTGGCTCTAAATTGTGATGTACTAGCCCGAAAATCATTCTCACTAGACCCCAAATCGTTTATCTCTCACATTGCGTCTGTAGTTTTAAATTCCTCAAAACATTAAGCCAAGAAACAGAATCCACTAGCCCGACTGGAAAATCCACTAGCTTCGAGCTATCAGGGTTAAAAAGCTAACGTTTTGAGCGATAGAAAGTAGTAAGTGATAATGTGAAAAAAGTCACGGATTTATAGCAAGTCCTT
Source organism: Orbicella franksi (assembly GCF_964199315.1). NCBI lineage: Eukaryota > Metazoa > Cnidaria > Anthozoa > Scleractinia > Merulinidae > Orbicella > Orbicella franksi. Next base: position 27,999,831 of record NC_138146.1, read on the forward strand.
TGCAGACCTTACATGGGCGTCACGCAACGCTTCTTTTAATTAGCCGTGATACAGCTGCTATTTTCATGACCGTGCAAATAACACCTACAAAGGACATCATTGGATAGCAAGCTGACAAAGCTTACCGTTTCCACTCCTCATCGCCTTCTCAACAACAACTCCCTCCTGCTCCAGGTCAGCTTGCTTGACAGCCACTTCCTCCAATTCCCTCTGTATTGACTGAGCCATGCGCAAACGCTTGGACTCTCGTTGTTTCATGGCGTTACGGATCTTGGCTTGCTCGCGTCGTTTCAGTTTGTCATCTGGCATCTCGGTATTGCGTCTTCCCTGGAATAATAAAAAGTGTCAAACGAGCTATGTATTATGTCTAGATTTATAAGAACAGTTAATGAAATCGCGTTAAAGAAATCTCCAAAGTAGACGATGTGGAAATTTAAAGGAATGCCAGTCGTTTCCCCCCCCCCCCCCCCACACCCCCACTCTCTATCTTCCTTTTCTTGCTCTTGTCTATTTTTTTTTTTTTTTTTTTTTTTTTTTTTTTTTTTTGGCCTTTAGGAGTCGTGAAATCAAAAAGTGCAAATGGCTGATTTGGTGCAGAGTACTGACACAATTTTAATGAATCCAGTCATTACATATATATGTACAAAAATAATTTGGGGGTTAAAGAACAGCTCAGTATAATAGATACGAAAACAAAAGAAAACAGAAAAAACACTAAAACTATTAAGACAATGCTTCTGGACAAGTTATCTCGTAGCTAACCTTTCCGAATCGCTTGGCATTTGTTCGCTGAAGTTTTGGACTGTCAGCCAAAAGTTCCTCTTCACTCGACTCTGAGAACATTGATTCGTCTTCTTTGGTCTTTTTCATGGCTTCTACGAAGAACAAAACAGGAGAAAATTCTCACAAACGTGGTCACGCAAAAAACCTACATAAACTATTTCATTGTGCATCCTTACTCATACCATGCACTTGTTGAGACATCTACAACTGTGCCAACATTAATCTTAGATCCGTGACATGTTTGTCACATACCTTTCTCAGGGGTGCTAATTCCATCCTGCATATCCACCACCACAAATCCCATATCTTCTGCCTCTTTCGTTGTTTTCTTTTCCTTTCCGTATTCGGCCACTTCTTTTTTAACTTTGCCAAAATGGAACCTTGGTCTCCCGGTCTGCTTGCGCTGGACAATCTTCGTGGTTTCCTTAGTTGAATGAAAAGGTTCTTCCTTACTAGGAACTCTGGGTAACGAGCGTCGCTGAGCGCCAGGACTGCCCGCTGGCGCAGGTTCTTCCTCTTTTTCAACCTTCTTCACAGCGGCATCTTTAATGGAGCTAGGTTCCTTTTGTTCCTCTCGTTCAGCCCACTTATCTTTCACTGTTAGAGGACGGTAATCATTGGCAATCAAATTAGTCAATCTTGCTGCCCGCGAAGCCACAAGGGATTTCCCAGGAGGCTTTTTATACGGCGGTGACGTAAGTGATGTTGGAGAGGTGGGAGATCTGGGTGGAGAAGTTGGTTCGTTCTTGGTTGCCATAGAAATTGTCTTCGGTCCTGGCTTAGCTTGACCGGGGGCCTTCTTGTCAGCAGCAGGAGCAGGGATGTCATCATCAAGTGAAATGTTCACTACTTTAAGACGCACCTTTTGATGTGGATTTCGTTCCGTTCCATTTGCCGCTTGACCAATTTGTTCCAACATTTCTCGAGTGTCCTTGTCGTCAGGATTGAAAAGCATTGATAATGGTGGATACATAGCTCTTCGTGACTTGACCTTGTTCCTCTCCAGCGTGCCTAGTTTTTGAACTATTCCCTCGTTGGCGTCTTGCCTCTTCGCCCATGATTTGCCGGCGGCCGCAGTCTTGACAGCATCGATAACGCTCTGTCGCTCTTCGTCTCCTTTCTTCTTCCTCTCAGCCGGAGGAGAGTCTTCCATATTGATATCGACAACAGCCATGCCCTTGGTGACGTCAATAGTCTCACCAGGAGTGCCCGGTCGAAACTGCTTTTCCGCCTCGAACTTGCGCACTGCATCCCGTGACGGTATCTTCAGCGGCTGCGCACTTCTTTTCCTGCCATCTCCTGTTTCGTCAAGCCCATCACTGAACGTGTATCCCTTGCCTCTCTCTCGCACAGTGGCGTCAGACTTGCGTACAGAAGCTATGCTGGAGCGCCGCAGTGGACGCGCCTCTAATCGCCGATATTTTCCAGAAGAGTTGGAACGATCGCGTCTATCTCTCTGACGAACGTCCTTCTCCTCGTCGACTGTTTCTCGATATTCGTGGTAACCGTTCATTTCAGCGCCACTCTCCCCTTTGGCTTTAAAACTCGCAGGTTCATCCGCATCAGGTTGGATGGAAAACTCGACGTTGTTGAACAAGGTGTTAGGAGCGGCAGATTTAGATTTGACGAGTTTTGGTCTGTCTTTTGCTGATACACTCTCTTCATCTGCGGGGAAAATGAATCGTAAATACCGTGTATAATGAAAGCTATTTATGGTCAAAAAATGTGACTTAAGGTGCGGATAATATATCGGCTGAAAGAAGTGTTGATGTGGTAATAAAGGAAAGAACAAAATGCCAGAGAGCCGCAGCGTCTTGCCCCAAACTTTAAATTTCATCATAAAATAAGCCAAATTATCATAAGCACTGCGGAGCATGGAGTTTTTGACTGGTTATCCACCAACTTAACTCTCATAATTGGCAAAATGGCAATGGGCGCCAAAGGCCGTAGTAACAGTAACCGTAAAGCTTCGATGAACGAACAATATACAATTCCATTGGAACAACCAGTTTTGACTTATTCCTACAACTTGCAGCCATCAGAGACACATGTACACACCTGCGGGTTCCTCTTGCATCTTGTACAGTAACTGGTCATAGTGAAGATGACACAGAAAGTGTCCCTTGTCCTGGTCTGAAGAAGGAGCTATGTAGGAATAAGTACCCAGTCTCAGAGTACAGCCACAGTTCTCGCACAGGAAACATTCACGATGGAAGAAATGCCCCTCGGCAGATAGCCTCTCCATCAGGTACACGCGGCGATTACAGAAGAAACACTGTTCGCTGGAGTCCCTTACTGAAGGAACATTGTTCTGAAAAGAAACAAATAACGTTTTAAAATAATATAGTAATAATTTAAATATATAATAATTTGACTCAGAAATACTTGAAAGATTTATTTTAAGTTTATAAACTAAAAATAGTTTTACAATGGTGAACGCGAATCAACTTTGGATCCAATCCTTGGGCCCTTATATCATTAAAGTTTTCCCCCGTTAATTTCTGTTTTTCGCAGTTAGAGGACTCAAAACACACGACTGAATACCAAAGATGATGTTTTTTTTTTCAAAGCCAGTAGAAGCTCGCTCTCCATTCCTAGGATTTTATACAATTTTGCAAGAAAACAATAAAGAATATAGATGAACATGACTCACTTGCTTTCCATCTACACTAGGTCCAAACACTTGTGCTGCCAGGGCACTGATACGATTACTCGCTTTGCCAGTAGTGACAGCGGGGGCCTGGATTGAGTCCTTCACGGGAGCAGAAGTGTCCATGGGAACCTCGTTCTCCTAAAATAAATTACAGTATCACAGAGAGAAATGCGCTGAGTTTACGTTATGTGAAAATACAATGTGCTTATGTGCTATTACGAAATCAAGGGCGTTTGTGGAAAACAATCGAAGCATATCCAGAATAATCACACGCGCGAGAAACAAAAAAAAAAAAAAAAAAGCGAAGCCATTTTGTTTCGTTTTTTCAAGCAACGTCTGTAGGAACAAGGACTACTCACAACCTAAAACATCTATCTTTGTATCGTTCAACTGCTTTTTCTTGGTTTGTTTTAACGATTTTGCAAGGGAGGGGGAAAGCTAACTGGTGTTATACTAAAGAGACAAAGTACTTTAAAATTTCGATTACAAACATGAAATAGTGAAACTTGGCAATGACATTTCCTCTTGGCATTTGTTACGGTCTACGCTGTTTCTCTAAAGCCACGAATAAAAACCATTACCTTAGACGCTGATGGCCTCCTTCTTTTAGGAACTGTGTCAAAAGTGTCTTCACTTCGTCTTTTTTCCTACGAAGAATTAAAGAAATCTCCTGTAAAATCTTTAAATAATGGTCCGTATGGCATTTTGGAATACCGTATTCTACTCCTTAAAAAGAAGCTTCACTGCGCTTCTGATCATTTATTGTGTAAACTCAATTCTGCTAACACCCATGTACAGTGTAGGCTCTTTGTAAATAGCAAGGAAAAACTAACAGTGTTACAAATATAATACAGTAACCAGATCGTGCACAATTAAAATACAAATAAATAATTACGAATAGGAGTTTGCAGTGGTGTAACTCATAAGGAAGATTTTCGTCCGCTGTTTCCAGATCGAATTGGAATATAGAAGTATTGGTTTTTATGAAAGGAGGAAAATTGGAGAACCTAGAGAAAACCCTTGCAAGAAGCACGAGAACCAACAACACACTCAATCCGGGCCTCACTGATGGGAGGCAAGCGCTCTCACCACTGCGCCATCCCTGCTCCTCCAGTTAATATACTGATAACAGTTCCCCCAACTCAGTGGCGGATCCAGACCTTGAGGTAAGGAGGGGCCCGGCTTTGTTTTGCTTGCCCTGCCTGCTTTTCATCCTTCTGTTATTTCTTCTTCTTTTCCTCAAAATAAGGGGGAGCCCGGTCTCCCTGGGCCTCTCCCCTAGATCCGCCACTGCAACTAATACAGCAGTGTACTAATTACAGAGTATATAAATTACACTAGAAATTGTTTTTCCCCCTGGCTGACCTTATGCGTCCGACGAGACACTCTTGTCAACACTGACAGCTTTGACAGAGGAGATTTGGCTCTGAACTCACGCTGCTCTGAAGTCTTCTCAACTGTTGATCAATATTGAACATTTAGCGATTATTCTACGAGCCCAAGTTGGATACGAGGTGATTAATACTGTAGCAAACGAGGCGTGTAGTGCCGCGAGTGTTATAATCACCTCGTTCGTGTCCAATAAGGGCGATCGACTGGATAATGTGGACATCTCAGTTACATCTAAACGAAGAGATGGTCTAAAAATGGCGGGAAAATTTGTCGCGCGTTGTTCACTTTTTTAGTTGAATGAACTTTGTCAGGAAAGGAAGCAGGACAAGAGTTTTCTTCCGAAATGTTCTTCGCATAATCACCTCCAAAGTTGTCTACGTCCTTGAAAATTTAGCAGTGGCGTTGCTCAAATTTCTACGCCTTGTTCAAGGTCAAAAGAAGCAAGAGTTTACTTGTTTACGCGGCTGTTATTGTCACGACTACAGATTGTGTTGTTCAGAACCGATGGAGTTCACTGAACGCGTGCTGAACTGTATAGAAGGACAAGAGCCAAATGTAAGGTAACAAACTTCAGTACTTCAGAGTTATTTTGTGCCAAAATACTGTTTTATATACACTAACTGAACGATATTATGTTGGTTTATGGATCTTCCCGTTTTGTTTCTTTTTTTTTTTTTGGTTTTTGTTTTTTGTTTTGCTTTTTTAACTGCTTCTCCTATATTAAGCTTACCTTTGTTATGCATTTAAGCTTACGTTTACAAGCCTTTTCGATTAAGTCAGAATGTTTCTATCTGATAAAAGTAGTGGTGTTAATTGTGACATTTTGTGGCTTTTGTACTTTGCGGGATAGCATTGCCTTTTATTCCCTGTATTTTCGTGATAGTAACCGCACCAATCTGCAATGTTTTCAGCCATTTTGTCCGACAGAACTTTTTAGTACCAGCGAAAAATTTAAACTTAGGCCCAGTTCAGACGCCGAACTTTTCATGAGCCGAACTTAATTCTAATTTGGACCGACCCAAATTATCAAAAGTACACCTGTTGATTCAGACTTCGAACTTAATTCGCCGAACTTTATTTAGACTAAACCAAATCACATCGAAATGTCAGCGATTTCCAGGCAAAGTGAAAACGGCTTGTAAAATAAGTTAAAATAATTTATGCATTAGGTTCGACTCTTGAAAAGTTCGACGTCTGAATCAAAGCCGTTCCAAAGTTGAAACTCCCGGCTGAGCCAGGCGGGAAGAACGGCTGGGCCGTTCCAAATTCAAATAGCCGTTCTTAACTGATTCAGACGCCGAACTTTTCATGTACATAATTCAGTGTATTTGGTTCGGCTCATGGAAAGTTCGGCGTCTGAACTGGGCCTAAGCGACACTTGCCGCACTCATTTCCGTGTACGGTCAAACACAGGTATAATGACTCGGAACCGAGATCCACTGAGCCAGACAGAAAGCTAGAAAAATTATGCATTATCCAACGTTTAGAACTCATAGCAGATACTAAGCATGTCATTATTAAGCTTAACTTAATGTTACAATACTCCTAAAATAAGAGGAGCAAAATGCTCTTTGGTTGAATACCTGGAGTCTCACTCTTGAACACTTCATGGTACTGTGACACGTAGCTGACTATCATCAGTCTGTCAGGAACTTCCTTCATCGCCATTTCACTGGCAGAAATTTGTGGGGGAATGCCTAGATGCTCTTCAGCAACATCAAATGCCTAAAAACATGCACACAAAACTGTGAATCTACTTTCTCTTTACAAAAACTGATACACTGCCAAACATACAATGTGACGAGAGTAAAGAAATTAATGAAGTACATTTCATTGTAATGTCTTGACTGATAATTACCAAATTATTTGATTATTGGATCTACATACTGTATCTTTGCATGTCTATGTTAAATATGAATTGAGGCTGGAAAATTGCTGATTGTTTATTTATAATACTACAATGTTAATGTAAGAGCATATATCAAAGATCTTCAAATATATGTCTATGATTTTTCTTTAAACTATTTACTTGCATTGTTCACCACTTATGGGTATATTAGAAACTCACAAATGTGACCAGCTCCCAGTTGGCTTGACAGCTCAGTTGGTAGAGCACTGCACTGGTATTGCAAAGGTCATGCGTTTGAATCCTGTTCAGGCCTGAATTCTTTTCAGGTTATAATTTCACAGCTGCTTTAGTTGTGTATAATTAACCGTGAGGATCATTCATGTCTTTACAGTATAATTTATGCAAGATTAAATATTTTTTGTAAAATTTGCAGTGAAACATATGATCATAAACTATAGTCCTACACTTGAATAGCCTTTAGGTAGTACAGACAAAATTAAATAAGGAAAAGTAAATATTTAGAAGGTAACAAATAGAATTTCCTTGAATCAAGGTAACACTACAGTGTCCAAAAAATTATATTCTATCTCACCAGCTGATTGTTCTTTAGATGATCTTTAGGTGACAGGGAGGAGTAATCACTGAAAAGAAAAATATTTCATTTAGCTAACAGAAATTATCTAAGTACATGCATCCTAACCTGTAGAATTAAAGCAAGTTACCCTGTTTGTGAGTTTCCTCACAAATGAAAGCAGGCAAGTAAGAACAGGAAAAAAGAAAAACGTCATCTAGTAGGTAGACCTAAGCAGTCATGGCTGAAATTCAGGAGAGGAACAAAATGGGTAACAACATTACAGTGGGATACAATGAGAGACTGAATGCTGGCAACATTGATTGGATGACTATAGTAAAGAATTACTAACATAAATAGCACACTGATGGAGCTGTTGTTCAGAAATTGCACTACTTACATCAGATCAGGCCTGTAATGATGGATAATAGCACAGAAGCCAAGCCCATTTTGCCAAGATGTTGACATGTCATTGATCTTTACATTCTTGTACTTCTTTGTTTGTTCCTGACACCATTTCAGCAACATTCGTGCATTTACTGGAACAAAACAGAATGGAAATGGTAATAACACATTGTACACCTTACTTTACTTTCACAACGGGTAAGAATCATTGTCAAGTACTCATGAATGAGTGCTCTACGAGTTGCTGTCATATGGGTACCAGAAGGCAAAAGGAAACACGGTTGACCGAGGGAGATGCTGGAGAATAGTGAAAGGAGAGGAAGCATCGGCTCCAAAGGACAGAGTAGCCTGAAAGTGGAGATCTTACATCCCTTTCTCCACTAGATTTACTGAGGAGAACGGTAAATAATGACAATGCCTATACTAGCCAGCCGCCAGCCGCCAGCTGCCAGCTGCCAGCATTCCACACATGCTTTTATTACCAAATTCCAGCTTGCTAAATCATGAGAAGACGACAGTGCAGTGTATTTTTTTTTTAATCCAGCACCCATTCCCTTGAAATACAACAATATTGTAGTACATATATCCTCCCCCTTACCTCCTCCCTCAATAGTACTGAGGTCTTTGCCAGTGTCCATAGGCTCTGATCCATCCTGTTGATCAATTGGCCCATTCTTGTTATCAAACAAGTGTTTTATTCTGTTCGGTGACACACTTGACTTGTTTAAGTTGGGATAACGTGTGCCCGGGTTAATACTGAACTCATCAAAGTTCTTGGAAATGTTCTCAGGGGTTGTCTGAGCAAGAAGACGAAAAATGCTGTCTCTTTCCGCAAGCAAGTCAAGTGGTGCTTGCCCCAGTCCCCAGCCTCTCATTGTCCAAGCGGCATCAAAACTTCCCAGGAAACCTCTTGCACAACCAGAGCCTGTTGGCCAAAATGGCTGAAAAAGATGTCAAGAGCACAACATGAAACATCTCCACACTATTTTCAAACATTTACAAGGTGTAAGCGAGAGTTGTACTTGTTTATCATATGTATACATTAATTAAAAATACTGTAATTGTAACTTAGCAATTATTTATTTGCTCTTAAAAGGAAATTTACATGAAGTTTTTACTTCTGAAACATTATAGGCACTGCCATAAAAATAAGATGTAAATATTTTCTAAATACAAATTTTCTCAAAAGTGGTTAATATATGTATCTAGTGAATAAACTGTGCTCAGTAAAATAAAATCTCACACAAACCGTTTATGCCTGCAATTACCAAACAGTTAATTTTACCTCCAGCAAGCTGTCTCCCACCACTAATGCGAGAAGACGCTGTCCTCTTCTTTCATAAATTTTAGCAGCATGCTCAGAGTGATACAAGGAGGTGAAATCAAACATTGCCACATCTTCTTTCTTATAGTGATTCAAGGCAAAATCTAGTTTGGGAAGCTGGTAGTTTGTGGAGAAGTTTGCAGCTTCTCTGGAATAGGCCAGTAGTTTCTCATGGTTCACATTGCTTGTTTGGAGTAGATCATATGCATCTTGGAAATCCTATGCATGAGAGAGATAAAACAAACTTACATGTTAGTAAGTCACTATTGTCACTAATGAGTTCCTAGAGCAAGTTAACTAATTAATCCACTTCAGGATCAATCTGTGATCCAGGATACAATATCACTAATTAACTTAAGCCCAAGAGTTAGTGCAGAGATCCTTATGGAAGAGATATAATGAAACTGGAAAAAACTTGCGCTACAATAAGTATCTTCAGATAATTGTTTGTCTGAGCCACTTTCAACTTGCTTCATAACTAGACTGTTTGGGAGAAGTCAAACTCAATTTTCTACAGGAGCAAGACCGATCTGGAGAGGCAAATGTAGGTGTGCTCTAAGGGAGCAATGACCAGGCGCAGGGCTTGAAGAAAACTTGTACTCCAGCTTGCTCTTGGGACAAGTCGCTCTCAAATTTTGCTAGTCCTGGACAATGGGTCGACGGGTCAATGGGTCAGTGGGTCCCTGATAAAACCTGACATCAGTCATGTTTTTTGGCAAGATACATGTACTTTACTCTCACAGTGGCTAGTTTCATTCTCTAATGTTTGAACAAAACTGATCACAAGCATCCAGTCCAAGAGAAGAAACACTAATCCTAACAATTCATGCTATTCTTCACCCTAACTGATTATACTCAGGAAATCGAGTTTTTTCAAGTCATATCACACTCACCTTCTTGATCACTCCTTTCTGAAGCAAACTATTCTTCTTTGCACACATGACAAAGTAATGTGTCTCATCTTTGTAGTACACAATGTTCTCCAAATCAATACCAGTGGTGTCTTTTAAGTCTTGAAAAAACTGTTGATTGAAGATGAATGCAACACCACTAATCTCCTCCACCCTTGCCTCTTCCTTTGAATTTCTATTAACAAAGTTGACAGTGATGCCAATAGCCAGTTTTCCACGGAATTCCTTCCCTTTGAAACCCTTTAATGCTGACCGTCGTCCATCTGCTCCCACTATGATGTCAAAATCAAATTTATTGAGAGGATGGGAGGGTGGGTCAAAGGTTCCTCTCCAGCCATGAGCTATGAACAAAAATTAATAACAAATGAATATAAAATTTATCTACCATTGTAAATAACATGAATTCATAATTGACAGAACATAAGAGGTGGTACATTCAAATTCTAGCTGGGGTCTTAAAATAGGTGGTAAGATCATACTGGCTGAGTATACAGAACTAATTCTCTACTTAGATGATTGGACATTACCCAACCAAACTTTTGAAATTTCTGACTTATTATACCCTATGATCAGACATCATGACCAAGCACCAAAAACTTTAAGTTGTGAAGATCTTTGACACAAGTCCTGCTGCATAATAAAGCTTATTTTTAGCACTGCACCTATGGGAACTGAAATTGGTTTGAACAATCAGTTGGTTTGAAAGATCAAGGGTATATTTTTCCTCACCTTCTTGCCCAGGAAGCAAAAACTTCCTTTGATCAATCAAGAAATCAAGGGTAAAAAAAATCAAGATTCCACTGTGAGAATACATTGTAAAATAATTATCTGAGAATTGATTAAAAACCTAACATCACTGACTCAGCTCCATAGTCGGATACAGTTGACTGTATTGTACACCTCTGGTTGGTTGAAGAAAGAAATCAGACAGTTTACCTCAGACTAATTCATGGGTTACCAGACAGGAGACAAAACAAAGAGGAAACTGGTTGAGCAAAAGGACCTACCATCAGTGGGCTCCACTAAGTTTATGAATCCACACTTGGGATAAACTTGGACTCCAAACAGGAGTGATACCTTGAGAAGAATAAGCTGAAGTCGTCGAATACCTGCATATGACATTTCAAAGCAATGTCATGTTTAGCTCACCCAAACTTTCCTTAATCATGCCATTTTAATCTGGGATTTATTAAATTCTTCTGTGACCGCGATAGTTTCCCTCTTGCCTTGAAAATGATGTTAAAAACATCAAAACATCGGACAGATTCCATTTGTCTGGGGTATTCTTTACTTTCAGTTTACAATAAGAACATTTTTTTACTGCATATATTGCTGGGTAGTCAAGTGTAACACACTTGAGATTGAAGAAGTAAATTACAAACATACAATTTTCAACAATAGCGAGGTTGAGAACCAAGGAATTCAATAAGGCTGTGAAATCTATTTTAGAGAGCTTTCCCAGATGTGATGCTCAGAGAGAGCAGGAGACATTTTTGGTAGTGGGCAAACTGCCAGCTACCTAATTTCCTTCAAATTAGCAAGAGGCAAGGGATTATTACTGCTACCAGTAGCGAAAATATACGCTTCATGAAGTTTTCAGTCTTAAATAAGTGTTAAAACATTCCTTAATATGTGTTGTGAGACACTAATGAAAGAATTCAATTTTTTTTCAGTTTCGAGCAAGAGTTCACGTTTTTAAATTTAAACAACAATTAAATTATACAAACATGTACAATTTTCAAACTAATGAGTGCAGCCACCTGTAATATTACGTTTGAAATGCACTTAGCACTGCGTAACATGAAAACATCACGTAAGCGTGATACTTTTTGGACACTCTCCGCTCATATGATCGTACAAGTGTTTTAAATGAACTGATCGAGGATAATTATACATTTCCTTTTTCGGCCGCGCGGGTCATATGATCTGCATATTGTTGCATAACGTGCTCCTTGTTTTGTAATGTGTATTCCTACGTGAAGTACATTTTTCCACATTACATTTATGTTCTTTGCAATCGGTTGAAGTTACTATCTTATGACATTTTGTTCCTTTGGCAATAGCTTCCACCCATTTTCACCTGAAAATTATGTTTGTCGCATCACACAGTGAGAGTCAAGCGAATATACAATGGAATATCGATTTTTCGAATCACCTGCGGGAACGGAAATGGGTTCGAAAAATCGGAAGGTTCGAAAAATCGAAGGTAAATTTCTCCCAATATTTTTGCTAAGGGAACAAATACAGTAATTGCTTCGAATAATCGAGAGGTTCGAAAAACAGAGGGTTCGAAAAATAGGGAGTCCACTGTACGATGTATATGCTAGATAAAAAAAAAAAATATACATGAGTTGAGCATGAAAGAATCAAAATTCGATCAATGCCTGTTTAACTTAAGAACATCTTAGATTCAGCGATTGCGTTCGCGACATTTAGGAAAATGCCTCATTCAAATATAAACAAAACACAATTTTAATTGAGATATGTCGATCCTAGTCGGAGTTCACCTTATGTCTGCAATTCCGGAAGTACCTATATTCCAACAGCAAATATAGAACAAGAATTAGGATAAGGTACTTACTAATATGATCGATGGCCCCAGCACAAAATTGTCCAAAGAACTTCTTGGCTCCTAAATTTTTCAGGTCCACAATTAAGAATGGCCACAGATGTAGGACATTGTTGCGGGAAAAGCGATCGCGTTTTTCGATTACCACAACATAGGCACCGAGAAGCGCGGCTTCAATGGCCGTCCTCAATCCGCAAGGCCCTGCACCAATAATCAGCACTTTATTTTTGACACAAGGCTTGTTTTTGTAGTCCTTGTGTTCGACTCGTTTGTCCAGTTTAGTCCACAGCGACTTGCACTTCCAGGAAGTCAATTTGGACTTGAGAGAAGCGTAGCACGTCTTGTGATTGCGAGGGTTGACATCGACACTCAAGCAAAGTTTTCGGAAAACGTCAAGGGTATCACCGAGACCTGAAGATTGAAGAAAGGCGTCGAATAGCTCATCTGGTGTTAGCGTGCAAATTTCTTCCTTGAAAAACCCATCTTCTACTTCCATGACGCGACGAATTATGGACTTCAAAACGAATTTCAGCTCGTCGCTATAGAGTACTTCGAGGAGTGGTTCGCTGAAAAGATGCCGCTTGTCAACGCGATAAATTGTTCGAATGATTCACCTTTATCGCTTCCACGATTGTTCTGACGAGAACGTTTTTAATCAAGTTTGTCACTTGACCCATTTTCACCTTCGTCCAAGTCTAACAGTCCGAAATTATGCCGAATTTAGGCATAATTCCCCTGTCAAATAAACTTTATGTAACGCTCTAAACAAACCCGAATGTTTGTCAGCGGTAACCTCATGAGAGACTCCCCGCTTTATTTACATTTGTACTTCTTTGTTCTCCAAATCGGAAGTGACGGATAAGATTCTTTGTCAGTGATGTAAGGAGGGAATACGTGACGCTCCTATTTGTGGAAGCAAGAAAAAGCATATTCAATCAGTGTTTCATGTGTTCAAAGCAGACAGATATCTGAATACCCGAATTCTCTTATGATGATGTCAACTGTATCGAAATCTCTTCAGCTTAGTCGTTAAAAAATTGACTAGATATGTATATATTTTTTTTGGTTTTACTTCCGCACCACGTCAGGCCTTCTGAAACACATTCAGTCTGCTTCCGGTAGCATCCCACGAATTGAACTGAGGAGCTAGTAAATTCGCTCTCTACCTCCCTACAAAAATCCAATAAGCCCAGTTGGACCCTCTTAAAGTTCTGTTTTGCAATGAACAACCAAAATAATTTTTGCGCCCTTCCGTGACCTTCCGTGTCAAATTATGAACTTATCTATTTTACTTCACAAACAGGGAAGTAATAGTTTTTCTGAAGTAAAAAAAAGTTATTGCAAACATTTCAGTGTTACGGTTTATTTTGTGTCAAATGATATCTGATTTGGCTCAGGATGAAACTCCCTACAAGAGATACTATTTCGTTTTTGAGTGTCGGTTTTTTATATGATTTGTTATATTTTTATTTGGTATCATTTTGTTATTTTGCAAGATTGACAGATGGATCCCTCGTGTACTGCACTTTTTTCGAGTGAAATAATGGACTTCCGAAAAATGTACAAGAACTAGGGCGAAATCATTGAAATTGCAATGCTCTAAACGAGCAAGGGACTGGGTACGAAATATTTAAAAAACCTGGGCCTGGTACCTAACAGAGCCAGAAGAGCATTTAATTAAAAGGCAGTACGGTTACCAAATGTCAGTGTCTTTTATTCCAACACAAAGATGTAATACACTTTTGAAAAGCTGTGATTAAAAGAGCTTTGTATGGTTTGGAAGGACATGTCCCGATGACCGCAGTCAACAAATGTCATCTTGATTACGTGTCTTTCTCAATCTAAAACTAGCCTCTCAAGCTATGTGTAATGACCTGAAATAAACACTATTTAAAAGAGGAAAAGTGCATGTGAACATTACATGCACGAAGGATGAATTTTATGAAAGATTGAATATTCAAGATATAATTCTAACATTGATATGGAAAAAAAGTGTCGGTGCATAGTACTCTGACTATCAAACTACGAGACTTACTCTAAGGGAAATTATTGCCTCGCTGAAGGCCTGCGTACATCCGCTCCCTCCCCTAAAAAAAATGCTCTCCCCAATGGCTAGCCTCCCTATAGCTTGGTCTGAATCAGTACACGAGCGTTGTGCGATTCACCGCGTTATTGCTTTCAGTCTCTCTTTGACTTCCGTGAAGTTAATTTTCGTCTTGGTAGCTGGAAAAAACAGCATGGTCTTCTGAATGATGTTGGGGTACGAAGCGTTTTGAAAGTAAGGTATGAAGCCGCCGGAAGTTCAGTATAATCAGTCATCAATGAATTAAGGTTTTGAAGTGCGGGTGCCAACTTTAAAGTGAAAGGCGTAGTCCTAACTAAATAAATAACAACTTTTTTATATAGGCACGGGTGTTTTACTGGAAAATCACTTATTCGTAAACCTCATACGAAGCTACCGTTCGGGACCCAGGTAGCGTAATTTCCATATCCTTACCAGTGAGCATATTGAGGGTGGCAAACGTTTTTTGCGTAACGCGTGATCGCTCCAAAATTAAAATTGAACTAGAAGGATAGCTTTCATTCAAAGTAAATAGTAAATAGTCTTTAAAAAAAGACTCCGATCAAATCGTGGCAGACGCGACACCATTTTCTGGTCTTTTTCGTCCTTTTCTTGACCTCTAATGTCTTTGATCTTCGTGGATCTCATGGGACTATAGGTCCAAACAATTGTGATACAAATTATAGGAATAAGTCAATTGAAAATAGTTAAACTTTGCACAAGGACCATGAGCTTCAGTGTTATTTTTGTCCATTTTGTCGACCGATCATTTTTAGCAGTGCATCAGACCAAGAGAATACGGCACACCATATCCGAATCCGGCTATCGTATGAAAGGTCTGAAAGAATTTCGTCCAAAAGGGCTGAAACGATAACACACGTTAGGTTTGGTGTGATTTTATACCGCTCGAGAAGACAGTTGTGTAAGCAACGAGAGACCACACGAGGGAAACGTTTGTGTGCCACTTAATGAAGGTCGTCATAAAACTGAATTCAAAAGTCACGTTATATCCTTTACAGACATAAAAACTTTGCCGCGCAGAAAAGCATTTGCAGGTGTAAAACGTTGACACAAATATTGCCTGTATATTAGAGCAAGGCAAAGGTGGCGTAGACGTCTTCTAAATTCGCACACAAGATCTCTGCCAACTTAGCCTGTGAACAGGCTCCCGATTGTGTTATAGGGAAATAATAAAAGTGTTTAACAAAACGAGCGGCTTGTCGTTGTACACGTTAGGTCTGGATGTCATGAATTTCCTTTTAGGTATATGCGAATCACATACCCTGGTATTCGATAATAAATTGTATACGCAAGATCTGGATGTCATGAATTTCCTTTTGCGTATGTGAATCCCACACAGATGGTGTCTTACTAATGAATAACAAAAGGTTTTCTTAAATGTGTTCCAGGTTCCTTCTGATAAATCCGACAGTAAAAGTAAATAAAGTAAAACTTTATTTTGCCACCGGGTCAACCTTCGTGATAATGCTACTAACATATAACGAATATTAAACTTGATCGAGATCTTTAAAGAGTTCCACTCCTAAATATTGGTTTTGTTTGTAGTGTTTATTTATTTTTGCGCGGGCCCTCTTCCGACTTTTTTGTCTCTGGACTCATTGAAGAACGCCATCTGATTATTGACTTAATTAGGAGCCTAGGAAGCTTAGGCCCGGTCGTCCATACTACACCGGAGGAAATTAAAAACGCAACAATCACCGGTCGTTTTATATTTTTGTTTGAGGAAATCTCGCCCAGGGAAATCACGTGGTTCTCTTGATCCTATCGTATTCGAAAAGGTCTATTTTAAAATGTTTTCCGTCCACACGAAAACTCAAAGCCCGCGTTTTCAAATTCCTCCGGTTTGACGAGCCTTTTCGAAAAGCTCCGTTTTCGTGACGGATTACTCTGGACCGTAGGCCTAACCGTGGAAATAAAGCTGTATGCGCTTTTAAATTCCTCAGGCGTAGTGTGGACGGAGTCTGGAGCAAACCACAACGTCAATATGAGCACCATCAAACAAAAGGTTTAATGAGCAAAACAAAGGCTGTGCAAGTGTGTTCAGTAAACCTTCATACATTTCATAGCAGTCCTCTGCAAAACAACAACGCAAAATGACCGCAAACGCGAACGACGGGTCGAACTGCTAATTTTTCGTATTTCTATTTAGAATTGAACGCTGTCTTTACAACGTTAGCCTGAGCGAGGTCTTAGAGCCATAGCCATCCTAGAAAAATTCAATTTTACAAGGCGTTGTCCTCGGCGTCGCCGTCGTCATTGTTAAGATCCCTTTACGCTGTATTCGCATCTCGGATCCTGGAAGGTCGATACACTTGTTTAACCACTGAGGTCTGTCATCCTAAGTGGCTGTTTTGTATTTTGCTCATGTTTTACCCCAAGACCAGTCGAACGCAGATGAGAGCGTTTCGGTAGGAAGTTTTTCTCTCCTGCTGAAACAATCTCGTTTACGTTACTGCGCCGATGCAATACCTTGTCATCTTCACCATTACTACACGGCAATCGTTTGCATCTTCTTCTTCAGTATAGCTTAAGGCTTTGAATACTTAAAGGCCATCGTCATCAATAACGTCCTTGATACTCGGCGCTTTCCCGCTCCAAACCAAGTAATTCAGTATTTCTCTTTCCATAGCTTCCAGTTCTCGGGGATCTCGCTACTTAATTGACATCAAATCTAAATGTTGCAGAGACAATGATATCTGGTGGAATAACATTGAAAATTGTGATGCTTTAGGCGGCGAGGCACGGGAAGTTGTTTTCGCTCGTAGGCATTCGTAGACGGTGGACGTTGTCGACGAATTTGAATTACCTTTTCGCTGCAACATGTAATATTAGCTGGCAGAGAGAACCTTAAACGAACCTCATCAATCAAGGCCATCGTCATCAATAACTACTTACTGTAGCTCAAGGCGTATTTTAATATATAACTGTATGTATAGCATAAATTACAAAGCCGTTACAGAACATAAGCGTGCATACAAAGAATGTTTGGCAGACTAGCATATTATAACCTTAAATTATGGTATGTCCGCCATTCTGAATAATCAAATCCAGCCGGTGTCAGAAATTCGTTTGTCCAGTTTGGCTATGACGTCAGTGTTTTTTCATTGGCTCACAGCCAAGCCTTTTGTTCTTTCCTTTATAAGTGCGACACCACCCGGATGGTTGGGCGGCTAATTAATTCAACTACAATATACACATCTCTCTTAATCTCTCTTAAACAATACCTCCTGGATATATAATCAAGTATTCTTCCTCAACAACCCCCTCTAAATATCCCCCCCAATATCCCCTCACAGCCTGCATTTCATTAATCCCCGACATATACCTACACAGCCTACAATTCATTAATCTCCGACATATACCTACACAGCTTACATCTCATTAATTCCCCACATATACCTACACAGCCTACAGCTCATTAATCCCCTACATATGCCTACACAGCCCACATCTCATTAAATCCCCAACATATACCTACACAGCTTACATCTCATTAATCCCCCACATATACCTACACAGTATACACCTCGTTAATCCAACACATATATCTACACAGCCCACATCTCATTAAATCCCCTTCATCTACCTACACAGCTTACATCTTACAGCTTACAGCTTACATTAATCCCCCACATATACCTACACAGTATACATCTCATTAATCACCCACATATACCTACACAGCTTACATCTCATTAATCCCCCACATATACCTACATAGGCTACAGCTCATTAATCCCTCACATTTACCTACCCAGCCTACAACTCATTAATCCCCGACATAGAGCTACACAGCCTACATCTCATTAATCCCCCAAATATACCTACACAGCCTACATCGTATTTATCCCCCACATATACCTACACAGCCTACAGCTCATTAATCCCCTACATATGCCTACACAGCCCACATCTCATTAAATCCAAACATATACCTACACAGCTTACATCTCATTGATCCCCCACACAAAACTACACAGCCTACATCTCATTGATCCCCTACATATACCTACACAGCTTATATCTCATTAATCCCCCACGTATACCTACACAGCTTTTATCGTATTAATTCGCAACATATACCTACAGAGCAATACATCTCATTAATCCCCTATGTATACCTACACAGCCTACATCTCATTTATCCCCCACATATACCTACACATCTTTCATTGTATTAATTCCCAACATATACCTACACAGCAATACATTTCATTAATCCCGTACATATACCTGCACAGCCTACATCTCATTTATCCCCCATATATACCTAAAGCTTTTATCGTATTAATCCCCAACATATACCTACACAGGCCACATCTCATAAACCTCTTACATTTAACTTCATAGTTTACATTTCATTAAATCGTTTCTAGAGTCATTACTCATTACATTTAGTGGTTATCAACTCATGTAAACCAAGTGGTCTTAAGATATCTCGGAACAAGTAAATTGACTATCGCTATTCAAATAATCCGTTCACTCTTAGCCCGGGAACAGGCTCCCGGTTGGGTTAAAGGGTTTAGTGCAAACTAGCCAAGTGTGGTCTAGGACGAGCGGGAAGAACTGAGAGCGGAATGGTGAGCGCAATTCGAGAATTCTTTTAACGGCTCGCTTCGCTCGCCGGATTGTTTTTTTTTTTTCTCCCTCGCTGGGAGCTTTCATGTTCGCAAGCTAGTTCACTTGCCGTGCGTTCAGCCGTTCGAACGGATACCGCAAGGAAAGTTTTCGCGTGGGTGGTCGCATATTTGCCGATGCATTTTTGTGGTTGAATCGGCAGAGTTCTTCTTTTAACGACGCTTTTAGGGTCGAGAAAGTAAAATTGGCGATGTACTTACTTCTTTTTACGTGACGCGTGATTGGTGAAAGAAATTCTCCGTGATGCGTGATTTAATTGAAAAATTCAGCGTAATGCGTGATTGGTACCCCACCTTTGCACCCTCCATATTGATAATTTCACGGTTGTTTGCGCGAACAGTCAGTGAAAATGGTGGGCGATAGATTCGTCTATATAATGAAAGGAAATTTCTTGATAGTTTGAAGAGATGAATTTTATGGGTCTTTTATTTTCTCGTAACAAACACGATATTTCACCACTTGAAAATGAAATTTATATAATCGCGCCACCGTGTAACACCCTCTATAGACTGTTCCAAATAGATAGGCATCTCTTAAATTTAAATTTCTTTTTCCCGCATGATATGGTCAAAAAGGGGGGTGTCGTCGTGGGGAAAACCTCCACTGATTCCGACTTGATTACTCATCTCTCCAGACCTCAACAGTTCATTTTCGCGGATTTGTTGAGCTGTTGAGTTGTCTTTTGGCTCTGTGTCAAAACCAGTCTTCATGAGAAACAATTCATACGAAATTGAGTTCCGCCTACAGGTTCATTTTCATGCAAATCAAACTCATTTTCGTTAGGAAGGTTTTGCAAGGAGACTCGTTTTGAAACAGAGGCACAAGGTAAACTCGGAAATGAAATATTCTCCATATCAGTCTCATGGTTTTAGGAATGAAAATATCTGCTGTCAAGAAGCTTGACACTGATGCAGTGTATGAACTGCGCCATTCCATCTTATACACAAGCTTAACTGCTTTGTGGAGAATCGAACTGACCTTTTCTACAGTTGATCAGGTGATCTACGTCGTATTTATATATATGGTTTGTTTTGGCATCAAGCAGCTAACGAATTAGCCAATTTATCAATAAATCAAATCCTTTACAGCAAATAGAAATAATTAAACATTTCTTGCCGTGATGACTTTGGTCTCAGCTATGTTAATACTGAAATTATTATTAGCCTGTGAAAACAGTTAAAATTGACCCGCTTGCTTGCTTATAACTAGACCTAGAGATAACTTTCCCTGATCTTAGACAAAACAGTGAAATACTTTTGGCAGGTCTTGGCAGCTGTAGTTGGGGTGTAGTTGTGGTCAATTTCACGACCATTTCACCACGTGAAGTTCATTTTCCATGGAATTAATCAATCTTATCCTCTAAAACAAAGCAACCCGCTGATTGTTTGGTTTTTTTGTTTTTTGTTATCATGATGAACAACCTTTCAAACACAGTGTTCAACTATTTTTCTTTTGAAATGGGAAAAACCTCCAAAGAATTTTCGTGTTTTTTGCCGTTTTATGCCAAGAAATATATGTCAAGGAAATATTTTCGATCATTATTTAAAAACTGATCTGTCGCAACAGAATGGCTTTCAATCATTTATATACACCTGTGTTTACCCTGATATTGTTTGAAACAGAAACAGCACATTTTGGTCAAAAATAGTTTATTTTCTTGACAGAAATTCGTTCTTTGGCTTCTCCAATTAAGAAAAAAAGCCGTTTACCTCAATAAAAGCCTTTGCCGCCTTGCGTAAATGGAACTTGCAGACACAACTTTACTTCAGCGATTCTGAGGGAAAATCGTTGAAGAGTTGTGGTTAAATTGATTTAACACCTCCACAAGTGTGCATGTTTCCCATGATGATTTTAATCACTGACAGAACTTCACAAGCGATCTGCTAATTCGGAAGAATGTCAAAGGCTCTGATGTCGATCTTAGGGGTTCCGTTTTGCTGCTTTCCTTGTTTTGGGAAAGTCAAAAAGAATCCTCAACTAGGGAGCTCTGTGTTTGATGACTTGTGTGGTGCTAACACAAAGAATTGTCCCTTTTCGATTTTCTCTGGATCGTCTACAAGGTATGTATATTTAACCGTCTTAGAACTGATATCTAAATATTGATTCTCCATAAAGACTGACATACATACCTATTAAAATAACTTTTGAGAATTATTCAGTGTTGTACACCAAGACGGCAACCTATTGTTTATGATCTTCGATATTCTCTTCAGCTGTCAACTTTACACTGCATTGATATTGTATGGAGAAGTTAATACTTGATCGAGTTCCCCAAACTAAATAACATCTGACATTTACGAAACTAACCCGCAAAAAGTCCTTTTATATCAATTTAATTGTAGTAATAAAATTCTATTTTTTTTTTCTCATCGTTTGGCAATTTTTCATTCTATTTTCGGCTTCGCAATCTCTTTAAGTGCAAAGTGTTTTCTGATTGGTAATTCAGTTCAATGTCAAACAAACGATGTGGTGTTCAGAGCCGTAGTCAGAAAAAAATTACGTCTGAGACAATTTCCATCGTTAAATTCTCTTCCTAGGTCTTAAGCAGAGTTATGCTTTCCTCCTCTAAAAAAACACAACAGCAACAAAAACGAAAAGATGACTGATTCAAGAGCGTCGGTTTGCTTCATACTGGCTACGGCCCTGGTGATATTTTCCAATCAATCTTCTCGATTCTATAATTAAATCTTTAGGAACATAAAGAAGGCGTTTACTTCTGTGCAAGAAACCAGAGAAAAAAAATTGTGTGGTGGACTTAATCTGACAAAATTACTTTTGAACTGTTCTAATATCAAGTTTATTGAAGAAAGCAGGTACCAGGAAAATCGTTGGACAAGTAAAGAGTGATGATTCTTCCTCTTTCTTCTTTCGGTTTCGTTTTCCCGTGATTGCAAGTCGATGCAGGCTATTCTTATGATAAACTGGATAGGAAGAATTGGTAATCTCATCAGTTAACTTTCAATTTCATTTAGAATTTATCGTCTGAAGGGATAAACTGAGATAAGAGTAACTCATTAAATTTTAAGGTTCTTGTGGGAGTCAGAACGTTTATTTGTTGGCATTGATGAAATTGGAAACAAAAATACCACAAGCCTGTTCAAACTAGCTTCGCAGGACGTTATATTCATTCTGCACAGTCATTCTGCGTAGTCATTCTGCGTCGAATTTGCTACTTTTTTTTTATCGATTAACATTCCCTCACCGGTGGTATCATTTTAATCCTTAGCTCGAATGGTCAAAAGAAAGCTCCAACGAGCAAGAAGAAGAAGACCATTCGGGATTTTTAAAAGGTCTGTCACAATCCTATTTATTACGAAATTAAGAAAACCATCGTCAGATGACAGCGGAAATTTACATTATATAATGATTTTATAATACCACAACACTGACAACAGATTTAAGTTAACTAGGGTTTGCACACTCTAGGGGACGTGTTGCGCGGACACAAAGCGTGGACAGGCTGTAGCGACAGTTTTCCTCGTGTGACATGCCCGTTGCTGTGAAAACTTTGCAGGGACAAAAAAAAAAAAAAAAAAACTTTGTTGCAGGGACAAAATTTTCCTATAAAAATCAGCAACCAATCCGCTTCGTGTGCACCGGCTTGAGTATAGTCCCTGCAACATGCGTCCTATGCGCACACAAGGACGGACTTGTCCTTGCTTTACGTTCCTGCAAAGTGTACCTAGCGTGTGTCTACCTTAATTAAAGTCTGCTTGTCAGACTCTCGCAGGAACATTGTTGATTTGTTTTGGGACTTGCAAGTCCATTCTAGCTCGTCCTGTCATATTAATCAACGTTGTCTCCGTCATTTATCCGTATCTGTTTAAAAATGATGCAGTCGAACTTTCCACAAGGGTCCGCAGGTAGACATCCTTGACCCCAGAAATTATCCGCTTAGAAGAGGAGTCATGTTATGGGTGTTTAAGGAATCAGTACAGCGATAGAGAAATTCAAAAAGAGTGGTTAGGCCTTACCTCACTGTGTTTGTCTTCAAACTCTCCGAAATACTGAACTGCCCTTTTGCACTTCTTGAAATTGAGTATGCTTGTATTCTGTTTCGACTGAAAAAAGGTTGTCATCTGATGAAAATATTTCGATTTAGTAAGGCCACGCGAGTATCTTTAGTGCACC
This sequence comes from Orbicella franksi, assembly GCF_964199315.1. Taxonomy (NCBI): domain Eukaryota; kingdom Metazoa; phylum Cnidaria; class Anthozoa; order Scleractinia; family Merulinidae; genus Orbicella; species Orbicella franksi. The sequence goes on from NC_138146.1 coordinate 28,023,140, forward strand.
CTGAGAGCAGGAGTTTCTCAGCATTGGGAGCCTTCAAGCGTGCAGGGGGAGGAGTAGGTACAAATAAATCCTACCCCTCGGAGGGTTTTCACACTTTTAAAACTCCAGGAGAATTTAGCTTAAGGATGTTTTAGAAAATATTCTGTAGTCACTATTCATTGATCCCTTGGGAACATTCTGATATGTGAGCTGTCTATGGTTCGCAATCGTGTTTCAATAAGCAGTTTAACTCAAAAGCTGAAATTTCAGGGGTAATTCTTCGTTCCCAAATTCTCAAGTTTAACATTTTCTCTCCTCCTACACTAGGATTTGCCAGTAGGTACAACTCAGAAATTTGAAAATTACCTCTTAAGTTTAATTTTTGATATATTATACTTCTTTTCTCTACAGGCTATCGTGGAACAATTCATCTGCTTTTGCCGGTTCTTTTTTTGTTATAGGAGTCAATCCGTGGCCACACATCGGAATGCCATTCATTCACTATTAACGTTTTAAGTTGTCACAAATGAAATAAAGTTGTGAGAATTGACACAACTTACTAAATGTGTCTCGCCATACTGTAGTTATCGGTAATGTACTAAACCTTTCCTTCACCTGTCACGATCAAAACTACTGGGAAACAACTCCACATCAGGCTTTTAGAGGGAAGGAAAGTATGTTACATACTCTGGAACGAGGGGAATTTTAGAACACGGGAGAAGTCAAGAAAACGAAAATGGTCCTCAGTTTCAATCCACACATTATTAACATTCTCCCCAGACCATCTCTCTATTAGAACGCTCGATCATCGATCGTATGACCTCACAAAAAAACGGGGGTTTAGCATTCTAGTATCACTCACTAAGTGTGCGGATGACATGTTGTTCTCCCCTCCCTCTCCCCCTCTTAGTGACAAAGTTTTTTTTAACATTTTTGCAGCGGGACTGCATGGTTAAAATCCAACATTGAAAGGCTGGGAGGCTGGGGAATCTGTCAAACAATATTACTGGCACTGGGATATTTCTTTACTAGCTGCTTTAGATCAGTGGATATTGAACATTTTCATGTCTTGAAATAATAATAATAATAATAATAATAATAATAATAATGATGATGATGATGATCATGATGATCATGATGATCATGATGATAATAACAACATTTACAGAGGATATCACCAAGCTAACATTAAGTTAATTAGGGTGTTCATCTATCTACATTACAACAAAAAACCCTCATTCGTTTATTCATTCAAGAAGATTGACAACAAGACAGAGTGTGCACTGAAAATGTATTATGTACATTTGAATCTATAAAATAATTATCGTTTACAATAAAACATTAATAAGGCATTTTGTTTGCCAATTAAAAGTCCTCTTCGTTTCATCGCGCATTTAGTTTTCCTAGCATAACTAAGGAAATATAACTTGTTAATCCAATTGAGATAAGCAAGTCTACACTAAAGTAGATAGTTCGACAAATTAAATAAGAGTCACGATTAGGACAAATTAAACATATGTTAACGACCATTAACAAAACAGTAGTAATCTAATATAAACAGAGGGGGAAGTACTGAAAAATAATTATTGTGAATTGACGATCATTGATTCGAAACCATTTTTATGTTTGATCAGTTTCGTTCGTTCTTTCATTCTTTTTCCCCTTCTCCTTTTTCTTCTCCTTTTGTTTCTGTTTTGTTTTGTTTTGTTTTGTTTTTTTTTCATCTATGAACCTAAAGTTAACACTTCGTCTATTAATTTACTAAATAACTTTTGAGGATAAGACACGAGATTAGAAACACTCTCAAATCCCTAGTAGATTTCTGTTTGCTTGGATGCCGCTTTTGAAAGGTAAGGAACATCGCATGCAATGCTATGTTCTTGCAGTTACTTTAAGAGATTCAATGAGAATCAGCTTTTTCTTGAGAAAGAATAATAACAACTGCTTCCAAATTTGCACCGTATATAAATTGTCTTGATGGGAACTGTTTTCGTAATTCTTGAGTCACCTCCTATCTCATGTGCAAACTGTTACTCCCAAGACAATTAGCCTTGATAACGATTCACGTTCTGTAAATTCCGCTGGTCTCCATACGATGTCCTATACGTTTGATACGTTGCATAAGGATTCGGGTACGGCGACTTTGCTTGAGCGTATTGCCTGTACTGATTGTAGTAGTTATTGGACTGAGCAGCTGGGTAATAATTGCGGTATCTATAAGCGGCCGGTGCCACACGAGGCGCCGAGTAAGAAAGTGGTCTCATGCTGTTCTGTTCAGCACTCCGGCCTATACAGCATCTTACGGAACACACTGGTGCACATGTACTTGGACACGATCCTGGACAGGTTGGAGGAGGAGGGAGTGCTGGAGGTGGCATGGGGTAGTACACTGGCGCGGGGGGAGGTGGTGGTGGCGGACTGCAGCATGATTGAGAACAAGCTGGAAAGCATTGCGCTGGACATGCTCCAGGACATGTTGGTGGGAGGATAGGAGCGGGAGGAGGAGGAGCAGGTGGTGGGGGAGGGGGCGGTGGGGGAGTGCAGCAGCTGATGTCACATCTGGGAAAACACTTGGATGGTTTGTGGCATGGTAGGGAGCACACCTGGAGACGAACAGAATTAATAAAATGCAATCGGTCAAAGTCATGGTGACAAAATAATTACCATACATGTGACAAATGCAACGCTCATTATTTTTGTGTATGACTAGAATTCTTGTGTTTGTTGTTTTTGGTGTTGTTGTTGTTGTTGTTGTTGTTGCTGTTGGTGTCAAAGAATCTTGAAGATTTGGCTTTTGGAAGAAAAATGTGTGATACAATACAATGCTTAAAAGAAATATATTGGTAACATGGATATTAACAAAGTAATGTAGTACTAAAGGAGTTATGAATGAGATTCTGTGCAAATTTACATGTTCTACTCAAAATGGCCCGCGACCATCTGTAATAATTTATGCAGTCATGCAGTCAGGGGAACAGTGTTCGCTTTCAGCGATTCACATAATCCAATCCAAAGATATAGCCTGAGATAGCGAGCACTGGCGAGTTGTCCAGTCAGTTAGTCGCTTCCAGGCCACGTCATGCAAGAATATTTTGGAGGAAAACTAGGGACCCATTATTCATTTCTCGAAGATGGATTCTGACGAGAGAAAAGTGGTACGTAGCTTTACAGTTTAACAAATCGACTCACCGGCACAATTTTAGGGTGCTGTATGCAGCGGTAGACAACTCTGGCATACTTATAGACATCAGGACAAATAATATTGTTCTTTTTACCAAGAAAGGCATTAGTAGCTGCCACAGAACACTTATTTTCTCCTTGGCACAGGTCGAACAACTTCTTATTGACTCGATGTTCTTCCGCCACGCAATATCCCTTGGAAGGAAGGACTTTGTGTTGGCATGTCTTGTTTTCGTCTCTTCCGTAGAATGTACTGTATAATGCGATACGATCATACCTGGGAAATAAATTAATCCAGGCATGGATTAACAGTGATGTCGTATCTAAACAAGAAACCTAATCTGATTACAACAACCCATTACAAGCTCTGAGTTCTTTACTCACTGACGAGATTTGTAAAAACACAGCCTGACTGCAGTGAATATAAGATGGCTGTGATAAATAAGCCATTGCAATTTGATTGTTCTAGAAACAACAACAACAAAAAATTCACCAGTAACACTGGTACAGAGAATTTACTACACCTAATACAGAGAATTTCTGGATCTAAAACACACAAAAAATTCCCTTTTTCAGATACTTGGACTATGTCATATAATTTTCTCACTTGTTAGGACATTTAATCTTCAGTTTATGTCCTTCACAAGCCACTGCCACTTGTTGCTTTCTTTTCATATACAAAGGCATCGGAGGAGGCTTGGGTTCACAACATGACGTAGAACACTGAGGGTAGCATTCCTTTGGACAATACGACGCACAGGGAGGGGGTGGGGCAGGTGGAGAAGGAGCAGGAGCGGGAACGGGAGAAGGGGAAGGGGAAGGAGTGAGCGAGAATGCCGGAGCTGGGGCTGGGGCGGGGGGAACCTGAATGTAGGAGGCTGGAGGCGAAGCCGACTGCTGAGTATGCTGCTGGTAGTAATACTGCAGCTGTTGCAGTTGTTTTTGTTGTTGTAGTAGTCGCTGTTGTTGAAATATTGACGACTGTTGAGCGGTGTAACAGCACATAGGATTACACGCTGGGTAACATTGTGGAGAACAGCTGCCAGGACAGCTTCCTGTAAAACGATGCCAGTATACAAGTCAAGTCATTTTATTTCATTCACATTATTTATGTTACCATGCGAGGAAAGATACATGTACAACTATAACGATATGATAATAATAATAATAATAATAATAATAATAATAATAATAATAGGTAGCTTGTATCTTCATAGCCTCAAGACATTAGTTAATGAGTCATTTGGTGTCGCAGTCTAGATGTAGCATTTTTTTAAACAAGTGTGTAAAGATATAGCTGTTCGGATCTGGACATGATGATACATCACCAATCAATTAACAGGTACAACATTTGCAGATTTTTTTAAAACAAACAACTAAAGACCGCAATTCGTGCAGGATAAAAGGGAGCCCAACGAATATCTGCAGTGGTTTGCATCATTTGAGATGGAATGGTGAAACACTCCCTTTACCTACCTAGTAAGGTTCCATCTATCGAGGCAACGAACGAGAAAATCGCAAAGACACCAACCAGCCACATACTGAACTACGAGTACAAAATTCTAGGGGAAAAGACGAAGATATTACTTAGTGTTTCTGACTCTTCTTTGCTAAATTAACCCACCCGGAGTGAGACAGAGACAGGATAGATCGTAGCTCAAGGTCTAGCCTCAATAGGTTTCTCTGCTAAACGTGAGAAAAGCGTCTTTTTATCGTTCACGGAACATTTACCACACAACGGCCACGCCAAGAAGGACACCTAGTCAAAATTGAATCTATCTTCACCAGTTCGAACTTCTTCACTTTCACTTTTAGCCATAATCCCCTGGGGGTAATGAGCCGCCTTTGAACTTCACAATCATGTAAATCTGTTTAATATGCCGGTCGTTCTAAAAACGTGCTTAAACTAAATAAGTAATGCAAGCGATCAATTGCAAAATAAAAAACGAAAAATTAGCCGTGGTGGCCCACTTTAATTTCTCCAAAATCTCAGAAGTTTGTTCATTTCTCACTGTTATTTTGCAGAGGACGACCTACGAAATGCTCAAAGATTTATAAACGCACGCAAATAGCCATTGTTCTGTTCATCAAACCTTTTGTTTGGTGAACTTCTCGTTGGCGTCGCTGTCGTGGTTTGCTTAAACTCTCTCATCCGCTGCGTCCTTTGCTGACACCAGTCAACGTAAGCCATTGGTAGTAAGAACGGCCAGTGGCCAATGGCTATGGTGTGACAGACTTAGTCATTATTTCAAGCAATAAATTGGCCTGTCATGCTTGTCCCCTCTACACGCCCAGTTCAAAGATATCAGAACAATGAGACCCCCTGGGGGTTAATTAATTCAAGATATACCCTAGGCAACTTTTAACTCTCAAGTGCACACAGTGCTTAGTAGTTAACACAAAGATGACTGCAGAAAAAAACTTGGTTTCAAATTTTGTATTGTTTTACTACAAACTGGAGGATCGGTCAATATCGTAACGCCATCTTAATAATATTTCTGGATCCAATCCTGAGGACAACTGTGCAAGACAAAGTTTCCGAATACTGCCTATCGATATGATCTTGAAACAAGTGGACACTTTTCCCTTTTAATCGCCTTACTCACCAAACTTTTAAATCGGTGTTCATGTTCAATTGCCGGAACGTGGCTCGCTTGATAAACAACCTGGTACCTGTTAAAGGTTTCCACCGTAACTTATACCAACACACTATAAACCAGCCCAAACTATTGCTGTTATTAAGCCTATGAGCTCTTGAAAATATCTATGTTCAACCAGTGAATATTATTTGCCTTGTAGAAAAGCTGTTAATGCTTATAAGAAATGCGGGTGATTTTGTAGGGTGGGGAAACATGACATACTGTGGCTTCATATAAACAGTTTACGAATTTAGACATGAAAATAATTTCAACAAAAAAACTAGCATCTTGTTTCGATCGAGTTTTTTTAAACCTCTTATGAACGCTAATAATTAAAGGTAAGAGATATCACTTACCCGTATACTCTATAGAGGCTGGACTCGTCAGATCCACGAATCTTTCTAAAACGAGAACAACAGATATAAATTCCACGAGATGTCAAGAATGACAAAATATGTCGTTACCCAGTTCACACTTAAGCGCTCTTCCGATCAATACGTTACAAAAGCGAAAATATCTTTCGGTTATTTGAAAAACCGGGCACTTAAGATAATAACATCAAAATATTTGCGTAAATTACCATTCATTAAAACTGTCGTCCATTTTTTTGGTCCAACATGGTGGCAGGGTCAGAAAGTTCGTAATGGTCAAGGAATTCTAAAAATACTACAGTGATGTCATCTCACTACCCGTCGCTATGACAATCGAGAACTGGTTTTGTTGGTGTACAAGAGATACCGTAAAAAAAATAATTAGAAGACAAAAATGCGCCAGATTTCGCTTGTAAAACGTTGCTATTGAAAACAAAACTAAGCAAAAAAGTTCACCGGAACTTGTAGAGAATGACTGGACTTCGCAAATTACTTGTCCATTTGCTCTGCTTTTTCTTCGCCAGTGTTCATAACGGGAGAGCACTTAAAATTCTTGATAAGAGGTGTTAAAGTTATCAAAAAATGTAGACTTTTATTTGTTTTTTTCAACCGACGTAGCATATTGCAGGAAGGAAGCCTTCAATGTTGATATTTAGAAATAACTGAACACAAATGAAAAAATTGACAAACATTACCTCTGATTACGCGTGGTGGAAAGAAAAGTTGCTGAATTTATCTGAGTTGTCTGAATAAGTCAAACATTAAAAAAAATCTGCAATGACTGGAGAGCATTACCTTACCTGTTTAAAGAAATGATCTCTTTTCTAGTTTTTGTGTCAAATAAAATGCATTCGGACCTGAGGGGTAAAGTAGCGATCATCTTCCCTTGCCGCTCTGCAAACTAGTTCAAGTGGCCATGAGCGCAATGAAATAAGTCATTTGTATCACGGGCAGAGCAATTGTCCACGTTACCCCCTTCACATTGAGAAACCAGGCGGTGTACAGGCACGCCACAAAAATGACGGAACGCCACTTTTGAAAACTGAACATAAACTTGTGAAAGACCTCATCTGATTGGGGAAGGGAGAGCTGAAGATTTCAATGTTTACATAAGAATAGCCGAAGATTTGAACTGAAGACCTTTATCGGGTTATAACTCCAGGAAGTCGTCTAAGAGGTGGATTTAAACGCAGGACGTCTGACCTTTGAAGGCCAATGCCCTCCCTGGTCACCTTTCCATGCTCTGGTTACTAGCTCTTTAGGGGGTGCTTGAGTGATAGGATTTAGCTTTTTACATGATGTAATAATCAGTTAAGAACATAAACAAGTGTAGAAATGGCTCAACATTTTGGTAAAAACTTTATTTATTTCAGTATTTTCTGTGCAATGAAAAATACCTGTACTATTTTAATCACTTGGAACCAACTTTCTCATCACCTGACAGTGGTACAGATGTCACAGTTTGAATTTCTATGGGAAATTAATCCCTTATAGCAATATCAACTGATTTTAAAAACTAATAATTTAACAGTTCATGAAAGTGTAAAGACTTGGATGCTTCACAAAAGTAAGAACGAGTTTAGCTTTGGACAAAAACACTTATGTTATATTAAATATAAGAAGTTAACCTCTTGTTCCAGAACAGAAAGCAACTACCAGCATGAACCGCTTAACATAAATTCATTTTTGTTCTCCGCGCAAAAGTGTGGGCCATGTTTAATGCATACAAGTTATAGTAAGATAACGTCTATTGGTTGCATCCGTAAATTCATTAAGAGGAGATAGCCTCCCTTGCAATCGATTACTGCTAGAAAATCCTGCGTAGGAAAAAAGATGGCGACTGGGACATTTACCCATAATGCCTAGCGTACGAAAACTCTAAAAACATAAAAACAAACGGAAAAGTTCTAAAATCGTCAAACATAGCATGCACAATGTCTTTAGGATAGGTGCGAATATTGCAAAACTATGGTTTTCCTTGTGCCTAATGGCCTGTGTAAGGTTCGCGTGGTATTGTGATAAAATGTGTAGCCACCATCCGCTTTTCCCATGGAGGATTGGATTTTTTAATTCTCATTTGCATTTTATAGCACCTTGTTTGATGCGTACTAAAACTTGGAATTTTGAGAATACGCAAGTTCTCTCACAAAGTGCATATTAGATACATGCCGGGTGGTGTTCATATATCAGTGAGGATACTGAATCATTTTGTCTTCTTGTAGTAAGTAGTCTAATCTAGTTGCGAATACGTGCTAGCTGTTAACGGACAATTTTCAGTTACTTGGAAGTAAAATGCATCCAAAAAGAGCACAACATCTCAGCACGATTGAGAGATGTTACGAAAAAATTAAAAAGAAAAGTTTATTGTATGCGTGAAATACTAATAACAATTTGACTCGATGCCATCTTGTCAGAGGCAAGATGAGCGTCTCTGTACTGCGGACCGTGGAGTGATGAATGTGCCTAGAAGTTTGCTAAATTTCACAAACAATATAGCACTACGATTGGAAATAAGCCTTTTTCTGAGTCAATTGTCATGTTTACAGCAACAGCAACTGCTGTTTAAACTTCGACACGACAGAGTAGTATTTAAAGCTCACACAAGAGCTGTCAGCATGAAAATGATTTTTAAATCCCTTTAGAGACAGGTTACTTCAGCCTGTTACGTTTTCAAAGGGTTTATTCAGGCAATCTCCCAGTTAGGAGAAAACAATCTCGTCCCCAGTTCATCTCTTGCCCTCATCATACACAACGTCCCGTTGTTGCAGCAATTCGCTCCCATACCCAGAGGCACTCTCGTCTCCGCTCGGTTCGTCTCCAGATCCTTCTGGTCGCACAGGAGTCTCAGACTTTTTAAACGTTTCGTTTACTTCCGCCTGCTGTGATGGCGCTGTGCTTGCCGGAAACGTCTCTGTTATGACGTCCGTTGCGCCCTCCGGTTGGGTGAATTCCTCAGTGATGTCATTTCCGGGTGTTGAGCCATTATGAGTATCAATTGGAGTAACGGATGCTTGTGAGGTAGCAGTAGTGACAGGTTGAGTATTTTCGTGTTCTTGAACAGTAATTTCCGGTACAGAAGTGGAAGACGACGATGAAGACGTAGCAGTGGAAACTGAGGAAGATGAACCCATTCCTACAGCGCCACCAGTTATGACTTCATTAACTGATTGGCTGCTTTCTGAGCCGCTGTCTACATTTGGATAATATGTTCGTGGCGTGCACCTATCAAAGTAACAAGACATAACACGTGTTGTGATTGGCTGAAATTCATTTAACATAACCTATAGTTATCTCGAGCGACTATTTCATAAAGGCAACAGAAAGCAGTTTTCTTGTATCAATACCTTGAAAACGGTCGTGTATGTTTGGGAGTATAATAGACAGCAGGGGAAATTCATGTTCTACTGTTGAACCGTTGAAAATCAACTCGTACTACCGCAGCTATATAAAAACGCGAAAAATGATGTCATTATATGGGTTTCTTAATTTAAGTAGAAGTGCAGACCTTGAGATGGCAAAAAAACCAAACATGATGTTAGGTATTTTCTATTAAGGAGCACAACAATCTATAAATCATGTCACATGTATCAAGAAAATTATCACAATCCCATCTTAATTTTCCTCAGCCAGGGGTAGACTGCAACCATTCATGTATCGCTCTTTTGAGAAGACAATTTCCTGGAACTAGCCTACTGATATTCAGGGTCATTTAGCACTGTGGCAACAACAATCACATGATCCTTTGGCAACATTGAAGAGGTAAGTGTTACGTCGCTCCGGAAAAAGTGGTCCACACCCAGCATCTTATGTGTAAGATTTTAAACGAGTCTACGCGGAAACAAACTGACCTGAATTTAATGTCCAAGTATTTGTACACATTGGGGCAGATTGTTGTTCCAGCCTTAGCCAGTAAGTCATTGTTTGCTGCCACTTCACAAGTGTGTTCTCCTTCACACAGTCCTCTGATCTGAGCATTGATCTGTGTTTCTTGTTCCTGGCACATTGTGCTTGATGGAATGCTTGGATGCACGCAGATGGAGGGATCTTTGCGACCGTACATCGTTTCCACCACAGTTATTTCATCGAAAATGCTCGGACATGACACAAATGCCTTCTGACCTTCACACACAATGAGATTGTGCTGGAAACAAATTAAAAGCGACAAAAGCATGGCAGAAGTTACATTGTATTATTTCATTGTATATCAATCTTTTCTGGATTGGATCACGTCGCGAAGAAAAGCACAGGAGGCGTCGAGCAAACTGTGCTATTTTTTGTTCCCATGATTATCAAAAATATCTGAATTATAAATGACCTTTCAAGAAACAGTAAGAGGGCCCTGTGGTGAAACATCGTAGTTGTATTCCAGTTTGCCCTGCAACAACGCGAGTCTCACAGATCGAACTGGGCATTATTTCCCTCTTCATCCACAGCCCAACTAATTTGGCAGGTCCTTGGCCTCAAATCAGTTGGTTCCTCTTTGGTGTGGCACACAATACAGACCCAAATGGAGCTTACGCACGCTTCGTGGGTGCAACCATTAAAAACTTATTTTACAAAGTTGGCCTTCTAGATCGACCGGTTGATCGGTCATTCGATCAAAAGGCAACGAAACTCCAAAGGCTTACATGACAAATTAAACCTTTGTTAAATTTCATTTTTTTAATAGACCAAGTACCAAAACTGGGTCTATTAGCCTCACATTCAAGTAGAGCTTCAATCAATCAGTTAGAGCTAATTTGCGTTAAACGCATTCACGTGGGCAGATATAATGTACCAAGACACAGGTTGCGAATGATCATAGTTATGATATAGTTATTAAAGCCTGAGGTGTTTTTTAGGAGGTGGGGGAAGGCTTTTTTGCATCAGTTTTAGTTCTGTTGTTACTTCATAATGAATGATTTACTTTATCCATCGCAGGTTTTACTGAAAAAGCTATAAGACTGACTCTTACTCGATTGTTTCTCTTTAAGATTCCAGGAACAATATAGAGATAACTATAACCTTAACAATATTAGATTTTACCCTAGCAAGAAAGCCGTTTAGTTTAGTTCGTTAGAGTTTCTGCGTCCCTGTTGCAGCTTTGCTCCTCCGTACAGGTTTACTTGTTAGATACCACACGTTTTGTAAAACTTAGAAAAGATTAAATATCATCTTACCACTTTCATAGCACCCGGTGGTTCAGCGCTCTTGGATGAGCTGGGATTTGGGGCTCCCTGGATTTCTGAGGAGGGGTCAACATTTGTTAACTTCAAGGAAACAACTCATAGATTTCGAGTGACCAGGGCTATAAGAGAGCCGGCATCATGTAAAAATAGTTAAACATCTAAAGCGAATGCACTGTGAATGTTTTTTTTTTTTTTAGCTTTATTCACTTAACGCAGTCATAGAAGTCAATTCCGTTCCTATTTTGTTTAACTGTCATTTTCTAGATTATTTTATAAAACCCAAGTGTCTTGGTTCAAGATGGTTGTTTGCGTTTTGCAAATGCAACTTGACGATAACAGTCTGTCCACCAGCAGTTAACGACAAGTTGAACTAACAAGAAGTTTATCAAGCGTAGACAGATAATGGAATCCAAAACTTAAGTCCTGTTCAAACATAGACCTTAGATTTACGGTAGAGGGGCAAAATTAGTTAACTAGACGATAAATATTTGCCTGCCGAGATGGGATGGCCAAAAAACACTTTTGTTTACAAAAGCAACCTTCGCAGAAGAAAAATATTTATCGTTGAGAAATTCTTACCATGTAAACAGCAAACCCACACTATTACTAAAGATATTGTTGACCAGCTACCATCCATGAGGGGATTAAAGTCGATTTATGCCGAGCTTTGCGGCAACAAAATAGCAAACACGAGTTTCAGAAGAGGCGGCAAACGTTTTTTGCTCAGTTCGGGCAGAATCTGGAGATGGATTACATCAGTTAATTCGCTTGTGAAGAAAACAAATCTATAACTGGTATAATGCATTATTAAACGATTTCGAAGCGTTTGCCTCTTGTGAGAAGGATGAAGACGTTAATTGTTGTATAAGATACGGCGAACTGAGGTATCAATCGAGCCAGTGTTTTAAATGCACTCGGCTTGGCCTCATACAATTAAACTTTTTGTCACTGTACGTACATGACTCGCCAAAAATGGCGATAAGTCAATATCGTTTCGGCTGTTGGGCAATAAGATAGGGAAAACACACAAAGGATCAAATTTTGCTTTACTTTAAATTAAAGCAATAAATATTCCCGCGGTTATGTTAAAGCACCAAGGTTAATCTCTCGTATTCCACTGAAGCGGAGCTGTGCGGTGAAGAAGTTCAATGAGAAAATTTCTTGTAGTAAATAATGGCCCATCTGTTTGTCGGTTGTCGTTGTCTATAAAAATGTTGAAGTTGAACACCAGCAAGATTAATCAACTAGACGATTTCGGCCAATTATCGGTAGTTTTCAATAAAGAAGGCCAGGTTAACACTTTCGTCAGTCAAAGAGATCCAGATGGAAAGGTGAATGGTACCCCAAACCCCGTTTTTTTGTCCTAAATATCCTCTATTCCGTTAACTAAAATGAACAATTTTTCCACTCGATATCCCTTCTCATCTGATCTATCCCTAATCCCATAAATGTTTCCCCAAATATCCTGTATCCAGTTAAATATTAACCTTAACATCCCGTATCCCGAAAATTCTTAACATGGCCTCATTGAAATGTTTAGCCATTTGTCACCCGTTAGCCAAAATTATGTCTTACCCCGGTCTAGCAAGAATTCCACACGCAGGCTTTGTTCTTTCATGATGAATGCAAACACATTACATTTGCAAAAACTCATTCCTCCTACACTCTGTGACAGCGGGTTTTGCCGCTCCGAACTCGTTGAGAGGCCTATAAATAACGTCAACTGGGAATTAGCTCGGAGAAACTCACTTGCTGCGAGAAAGGAACTTGTCAGCTGTTCCAAAGTACCAACTAGATCTGTTACTGGAATATGAAAACTTCTAGAACTTAATCTTCAAGCATTTATTCTAGTCTCATGTCGTAAATCGCCGGTGTAAATCGTAGATGCACTTCATATTACAGGGATAAGAGCACTCTATTTGTATACTAAAGAAATTCTTGATTGCATAATCTTAGATATAATTGAAAGAACGCTGAATAAAGTCAGCTTGAAACCTAAAAGTAGCCTGAAAAACAGCATAATGAATAAAGCCAGCTTGAAGCCTGAATAAATTCAGCTGATGAATGGTGATCTAAACAAATCTAGTTTCCAATGTGCATTGCAGAATGTATGCTTAGCCTAGAAAGCAGTGTAAAGTCACGATGCAGGTTTACTTTACAAAAATAAATTAAAAATTGACGGTTTTTGCTGAATCATTTCAGTTCGTTCAGCAACAAGTACATTCATTCTATTTACGCAAGTGTTAGACCTAAAATTTGCGGAAAGTAGATTATTTTAGTGCACTATTTTTAAAGGTCTCCAGGCAAAATATACAATCTTACTTTTGAACTGTCGATTCCAGCGCTGAATTTCTTTTCGTTTCCTCTTAGCGTTGCTTCCATGTTGTGCCTTACCCCATGTCTAGTCCATCCCTTTTAGCTCGACCATCACGGTACGTCTACAAGTTGTTCTGGACCGCCCTTGCTTCCTTCCTCCAGGTGGTGTCGATCTGAGGCAGTCTTGGGGATACGGACCTGATCCATTCTAAGGACATGCCCAAGCCATTGGATCCGGCGACATTGAATCACCACCACCCCATTCTGGCTATTTGTTTTCTTGTACAACCATTCATTTGAGACCTTTTTAGGCCAGACGACGCGACATATTCTCCTGAGACATCCGCTGTGGAAGGCACTGATCTTGTTCGTATCGCCTTTTAACACTCGCCAGCACTCGGAACCAGAAAGCAGAACTGGTTTGACGATACTGTTGTATAGTCTGAGCTTCGTCCTAAGGCTGTACTGCCTCGACTTCCATATAGGCTGGAGTCTTGCAACTGTAACTCGAGCTTTCTCAAGCCTTGCCTTGGTGTCCTTCTGCGCTGCACTGTCCTTTGCGACAAGGCTTCCCAGGTAGGTGAATTCCTCAACCAAGTCAAGTGGTTCACCATCTGCTGTAATTGGTGCATCTGGAATGGCATTGATACACAAGACCTGGATCTTGGAGGTGTTGATGGTTAAACCTAATGAGCCTGTCGGTCTTCTCCTGTAGGTGGCAACGTGTTGTGGGAAGAGCAGCGAGGCGATCTGCAAAGTGGAGGTCTTCAAGTTGGGAAAAGAGTGACTGTCCACTTGGTCTGTCAGCCGTTGTTCTACACATGATCCAATCAATGACAACCAGAAAGAGGATAGGAGAGATGACACATCCCTGTTGCACACCAGACCCCACAGAGAACCAGATTGACAGACTTTCATTTACAATGACACTGCACTCGAACTGTTGGTAGAACAACTCCATGACGTTGACCATCTTTGGAGGGACTGCATATGATCGCATATGATCGCAGAATCTTCAAAGGCTTGCCAGAAGTCGATAAAATTGATGTACAGAGGGGTGTTTCACTGCTCGATGGTGTTCCTCAGAGCGAAGATCTGATCTATGCATCTCAGCCTCTTGTAAATCCTGTCTGCCCTTGTCTCAGCCTGGTGTCAATAACTGCATCAATTCTGCTGAAAAGAATCTTAAGTAATAGATCGTTTTATTTTTGCAAATCGCCAGCTGTTAGCTAGGCGACTGAGATATCAGCTTTCGGAGTGTTTTCCAACATTTCAATCGAGCATATTTATCAGTTACACGGTAAACCCCTAGAAAATCCCATTTATTACCTTTTTCGGAAATAAATCACATAAACTCGCATCATCATTAGCTACAACAACAGAAATTGATTTCGAACCTTTGCATCTCTCTAAATTTTGGTTAGCATTCAGGAAGAATTTCGTTACATTACTGATGTTGTTATTACACCATGACTTAGAATAAAGTTCAGCTCTAGAAAGACAGCTGTGAACGTTTATTCAGGGTTTCTATAGTTTTGCAAGTAAATACAATAATAAAAATCTCATATTTGAACATGAAAAATCACCGCAGTATTGCACACAACTTTTAATTTTCAAAATGACATAACTACTGTTTTTATAAAGAGAAGACGGCTTCAAGCATAATTAAACTGCGCAAAACGTTATTACTGTTGTTCAACTGAAGCTACCGAAGAATTTGAAATATTAAGCGTGCGTATGCCTAATAGTCTCATGTATTCTGCACGGAATACTCTGTTCATGAAGCCATACACCAAGGGATTTATACACGCACTCGCCAGGCCACAAGTGGAGTACATCATATAGGCTCCACGAGAAAGGACCCATCCGCCACGAGCCATTTCCACGAAATCGATTATCATAACCGGAGTCCAACAAATAGCATATGCGATCACGGTCATTAATAAAGTTCTTGTTAACTTAACTTCTTGGGCTGTCATCCTAAAAGCGTCGCGGTTTTGTCTGTGCAGAGTTTTAACGCGTTTCTTGTTGGCTCTCAAAGCCAAGAATACTTTCATGTAAAAGTGCTGGATAACTAACGAAGGCACGACGAGATAAACGATGCCTAACTTGGCCAGAAACGAAAAATCAACGAAGCAGAAGAATTTGCCAGGATGAAAAGTATACACACCACCATTTGCCACGTAAGGAAGTTGAACCGTAGACGCAACTAGCCACACAAGCACAACCATTAATTTTGTTCGCTTCACGCTGAATATGGTTCGGTGCTTTATTGGATGAGCGATACGAAAATGACGATCAAGGGCCATCAATGCCATGGTTTGTAGCGAGCCGCTGCAGAGAAAGGGCACTGCATAACCACTGATTTGACAAAGGTAAAAACCACCGAGCCATCGTCCTGTGATCGTGGCGGAAAAGGCTGGTGGAAATAACAAGAGCATCAAAGAAAGGTCCGAAATCGCCAGCGAAGTGATCAATATTCCAGCTGCATTTCGAAGTCTTGGCGTCTTATAAACAACCAGAAGAACAAGTGTATTGCCGGGCACTGCCACAAGGAAAATTAATAAGGCAATTGAAGATTCCAAAACGATGGAGGAAGTACTCCTTGAGCTGAGAAGGTGTTGAAGACGGCCCTGTTCGGATAAACTCTCATTCATCTCTAGGTCGGTCCCATGTTTGCTGTAGAAACTCTTGTGGTGCTGTGGATTTAATAATTACTTGCATTGCTTTTAACTGATGCGACAATTTCTCTTGTTTTATGTGTGCAAACAAATTTCAAATTAGATACGACAAAAAGAAGGAGATATCAATAATTAATTTTACCAAGAAAATTGCGTGATCAATTCCTGAAGCATCCAAAACAATTTTATGCTGAGAATGTTAAACAAAGCGTATACTCTGTTACTGAAACTCCAAAACGACTCATGAAACAGAGAGAGATACCTTTTTTTAATGGAGGAAAACTTTTAGCCACAATCAAGCCGCGTTTTCTATGTAAATATTGTCTCAGTATATTCTCATAGGAAAATTAGCCATGATCAATGTAAACATTAAAGATGAAAACAGACATGTATAATAGATGGTGAAGGGAAAATTTGAAAATATGGTTAGGCAGACCCACGCGATTTGTTATATACTGGAAAACAACAAATAAACCTGCGAATTAATTTTCCGCTCGGACCACTTACTGTGAAAACAATTTTCTGCCCCTGATGGATTTTAAAATCTTCCTGCTGAGTATCATTCATGAAAGCACCATATTCATTAAAGAACTACTTTCTATGAGTATTGGCTATCAGACTTAAAATCAGATCAAGATTTTTCGTCACTCTTTGCTTTACAAAATAAAACGTTTGCCATTGGGCAATTTGGAACAAAAATACAGAACACCTAGGCCTGCAGCTACGTGACAATCCATTCTCACAGACAGATAGCAGGCCCGTATTAACACCTGAACATTTTTCTCACACTCACTCACTCATCCTCATCGGGCCCATGAAGACTCTTGAGGCCGGGAACATTTTTTCACCTGTTGTTAACCGTTCTGTGATTGAAAGGCTTTTAGAGACAATACGTTAACATTAACGAATCTAAGTTTTCGTTCCACCAAATGACGACATTGATATAGGTACAAAAGCCACTCTAATTTTAATCAAGAACATCGCAAAATTTTCAGCCGTTCAGCAGTTGTTGTTCAAGAGCTATAGTTGATTAGCTATTTGGTAATTTGGTGGTTATCTGTCAAAAACTTTCTGCATTTCTGTATGTCTGTTCTCTGTTGATAACCTGAGCAGTTTGTCATTTTCCACTGGATGCTGAGTCGGTAATGTTAGAGAAATTTATGACTTAGTTCAACATGTTTTTGCAACTTGCCGCGCAACAACGTTGCATTGCAAGTTGAAAAGCACTGTTGAGCATATTACCACCCAAGTAGCTGAAGGTTATCCTCGCAAGTAGTTAATTTTGGATATAGTAACCGAATCTCTCGGACTCATTCTATCAAGCCTCCGAGGGCTTTTCCCTTATTTCCACCCCCAATTTCTAAGGGAAAGCCCTGGATACGAGGTTGCATCGAGGATAATAAAATGTGAGTAAAGCCGCTTGGCCTGTCCACGTGAGTAAAATTTGCACCACAAGATTGGCAATTTCTAGACCGTCCCAGGAGTGACCAAAATAAATAGTGAGGTTAAGCATGACAAACGGCGAAAAGGAAACTTTTGCCGTCTGTATTCAACTGTTGGGAGAGTGAAAATATTTGTGCTTGTTGTGAACAGTAAGTTTTGTGTGATTTTGTTTTAAACCGGGATTAGAAGGAGAAGAAAAAAAACAAAATCGGTGGTAATTTTAATAAGAGATCACTCCCGGCTTCAAATATTCCAAGATGGTCTAGAAATGGCCACCCCTTTGGGGCGAATTTTTCTCACGTGGACACGCCAAGCGGCTTGACACACATTTTACCCCAAATAAAAACATCTTGATGGCATGATTCCCGAGACAACTGGATACAACATCTATGCATATAAAAATATCTTGAGATATACACCTTTATGAAGGATTAACACTCTTACCCTTTATCGTCTCTTGCATTCAACGATTCTCGCCAGCGTTTGAAAATTTCGCAGTATTATGACTATTATGATCTATTCTATGTTAATACGAACGGGCGATTAAAATGACATGAAACAGTACTCATGCAATTCAACCTTCTTCGTCACTGAGCCAGGTATTCCTTCCCCACAATGCGTGATATCAAACAAACATTTCAGCCCGGTCGATTACGCTATTTTTTTAGTCATAGAATGAAGGGTGTAAAGATAAACGTGACTAGTTATAGGAAGCTGATGTTCATCATTGGATTGTCAATTTGCCTAATAAAATTACAAAATAGCACATGTCATGACCAACAACCCAGGTGTGCCTTATTATTCCAACTGAGATCAAAATGGCTTTAAAATAACCAACTAAATAAACTGCAAAGCCGTGAACGAAGATCCTGCTTGATTGAACGTTGGATCTCACAGGAGATCTAATCAGCCAAACTTGAAAAGTAAAACGATGAGAAGTCAAAGGCAATGCAAGGCTGGCACAACGCCACGTGGTATATTTAAAACAATACTTCCGCTTGTCTAGCCAAAATATAAATATGCCATGTTGTATAAGCCTTCCAGTAGTCTTTGACTTCCCATCGTTTTAAAAATAAGTGTTTCTGGTTATTTCAAATCACACACATTTTATATTTTTACAAGCGACGAGGAAATAATATTGAGGTCTTTTCCATGCTGAGAATTGAAAAACTGCTTTAAACGTCTCGAAGCATTTATTTGCGAGAAAAAAATTCTTGCCCATCGCCACCTCGTTTCCACAGCTTTTCCCCACACCAATTGCTGAGAGAAAAGCCCTGGGAACGAGGCTGGCCACTGGCTTAGAATCATTACTACGAATACCTGATGCTGAAAAATAGTCAAAACAACAAAACCATAAATGATCAAGGGTCCGATATTTTCAGCATAAAATCGCTTGGCCGGCTCTTGCGCAGTGGTATGACTTTCAGTTTTGCCCTTGATCTCTGTCATGGAGATCAATCTCGTTCCCAGAGTCCTCGTTCCCCTTGACCAGCGGTCGGAAAACGAGAGCTCTGGGAGCAACCATTTTGAAATAACCGAATTTTGGTGATTCTGTCCATCCGGTTTCACTGCGCAGTCTGCATCTATGGCGCATGCCTGAAATGGTTGCTCCCAGAGCTCTCGTTTTTCGACCGCTGGTCAAGGGGAACGAAGACTCTGGGAACGAGATTGTCAAGGAGATAGGAAACATTAACAGGAACCTATATCTTTAATAATGGATGGGTATGACGTCGGCTTATTGCAAAGTAAGAAATTGTTAGACGCCTACGAACAGCCTCTTATAGCTGACTGGTCGCCCTATCGGAGTCTGATCAAGTGAGTTGTTACTGCACGATTTTAGAAAAAAAAAAAGGTTAGTAGCTCATGTCTTTGTTCTGTTTGGAATTGCATGGTATTGTAACACAATAGCTCTTTCTTTAAAAAATTCGATTAATATTAGTTCAACAGCAAAATCCCAAATCAATCCTACGCAAAGGGTGATCGTAAAAAAAGTTAGCATCGTGGGCGGCAATTTAAACAGCTTAGGAAACGTGAAATAACTGTTTTTACTCGTGAAACGAGAACGTGAAACTAGAAACGTGATCCGCTAGACCAAAACTGGATAATTACGAGGAGAGAATGGAGTTTTAGTTGGCCGTGAATTGTAATTTGGTCAGTTTAGATACAACACGTGATCACAAGAAATGAGAACAAGATGAAGCGTGAAATAATCGGGTGTTTTTTTGTGAAACATAGTTTAGTTTCTCCAACTAACTCTACTCGAATCAAATGAGCATTCTGAAATCTCACGTAGGTGGATTCATATCTCTCAACTAGTCGTAGATTTCACCACTCGGCCACGCTGCGTCCTTTCATGTTTCATCTGGTTCTATTTGTATTCAGGAAATTCGCACTAATTGTTTCTGCGCATCCTTACTGCGTACGCAAATTCACATGCCACGTCATGCATCGAGCGTGCGCGCTAAGTACTAAAATGAACAATGATCAGACAGATGGCCATTACTATAGCTTTGCTTGGATTTAACGATCTTGGACGTTCGCTGACCCTTACTTTTCTCTCCAGAAACAGATTTTATTTACAATTATCTCCACATTGTCCAAAAATGAACAAAAAATCAATGCGGGAAGTTAAAAAAATTGAAGATTTCTGTCCACGGGACATCGAATCCTGCCATCTTGCGGCTGCAAGGCGCGTGAAACTATGGTCGCTAAATGCGAACTTGTTCTTTAAGGAACCTCGTCCACTTAAACAATATTTAGCAGAGAACATTTCACTTTAAAGATCTAATTGCAATATTTTGGAGCTTACAGACACTGTGGCCTTATTCGCTAACAAAGCCCGATTTTTTCAAATTTTTAAATTTGAAAGAATTTTAAATTCTTTTAAATTCTTAAAAGATGTTCTTCCGGGCATGTTCTCTCCAAAACGAAGTCGGTGACCGCCCCCCGCCCCTCCGCCCCTACCTTTTTTACATTTTTGACATAACTAACCCATCATCTTACAGTGGTAAAAGTCTCAGAAAAAATCGGTGTTTGAAAATTTTCGCGCGAACGTCCTTAAGCCTGGTTTTTACTAGCGACGTAAGCACAAGCGCAAGCACAAATAATAATTTTTATTTCACGGTGAAAACGGCCTTAACGCAGGTATAAGCACAAGCGCAAGCACAAGCACAAAGATCAAAAATTTTCCTTTGTCTTGTGCTTGCACTTATGCTTGCCTTTGCTCTGCAACAAGTGAAAACGAAATACCGCTCAGGCATAACACAAGCACAAGGATATCTGCCAATGAAAACAAATTACTTCGCGCCTAAACAGTTTGGAAGGTTTGGACGATTTTGCTTGTGTTTGCGTCGAATTTCGTTTTCACCTGGGTCATCCCTAATGCTTGCGCTTGTACTTGCGCTTGTGCTTGCGTCGCTGGTAAAACCAGACTTTAACAATTCCTGAAATGAAAGGAAGACGACTAAATTACCAAGAAATTCAAAATTGAATATTAGTTTTACATACAGCATTTATTTCATAACTCAAAGGACATTTTCTAAAAGCGTGATACACGCACAGAGAAATATAAGGAACGTTTCATGAGTTTGGCACATTGCCATCGGGACACTGCAATATTCATTGTACTGTAATATAATATACTGTAATATTCATTATAGAATAAAAAAATTAATAAAAATTTCGTTCTATATTTGTTTAAGAAAACTACTTTACTGTTGGGAAGCAAAAGAATGGAAAATTGAAAGTTGCTGTTCGTTGCCATGTTTGCCATGATTGTCCTGCTCGTAAAAACTGCAAACGTAAGTAATTTTAAAAATTTCAGTCGTTCTAGTGTTTTTCGTCTCCCCGGACGAAAGTGTGTAAGCAGTAGTGTTGAGCTTCATCTTGGACAGGTGTGAGTACTCCATTTACACTGCAACTATATCGTGGGGTATGCGTGGGAATTCCGCCTGAAAGGGTTCCTCTTTTCAGGCTGATAGGGAGAGCTACCTTCCTTTTAAAACACATCGAACAGACGCACCTAATGGCTGATTCATGAAGTAGTTATTTGGTTGCCTAAGAGAAAATTATAGAAGCTGGATTCAGTGTTTCTGCAGTACCAGTGTGGATGGGGTACCATCGTCAAAGGAAACCGTGATAAGGCTATCGCTGGTGTTTAAGGTCATTCCCCTGAAATAAAACTGTCAGTAGATTTTTGTTCAAACTTTGTCCACTGAATATTTATCATATGAGAACTTTAATTATAAAATAAAAAGGGGGGGTGCCCATGCTCGTTAAGGAGCAGTGAGTCATTGAAAATGTCCCATTTTGGCGTTATTTAATGCTTATTACAAGAACGCATTTCAAGTTATTGTAAAATCTTTGTGAGCCCAGACTCATGAAAACACTCGGACTCCTCAAACTACAGTCAATACTTGTATTGGACACAAATTAGCTTTTTAAGTTTGATTTTGACAGACAGCTGAATCCTTGTTAAAGTATTGGAACCAAATTGCTTGCCACGGCTATCAAACTGCAAAATAGAAAAGACTACAGGGCAGCTGCTATTTTCCTTATTTCTTCAATTTTCAGCAATAGAAATCATATCAGTCTTTTCTCACGCAAAGCTAATGATTAGTTGATTAAAACGACTGGAAAAAAAATTGGGGTGCCCGAGTTCGTTAGTGAGCTATAGCCATTTTTCAACTGACAGAACTCAGTATCAAGGCAAATCCACCATGTTTTCAATGTGCTCGTGCACGAGCGCTCGCTGCTGACGCCATGAATTATGCGCAGTAAGGATGCGCAATGCAAATGTGAGGAATCACCACGGAAAGATCGATCGATCGATCGCGGATCGAAGACAGCAATAATAAACTTTGTTGACTATTCCTCCCCTCCCCACTACCTTGCGTGGAGAACTTGTAAGGCAGCGTTTTACCGTTGTCGTTCCTGTGCTAAGCTTTTAAAATTTAACGCAGGTGCGAACTACAGTTGTTTTCCTCATCAGCATGCGCAATTCATATATACCCGCGACAAGGTCTAGGAATTTAGTGTCTATTTAGAGACAGAAAAGGTTATTTTTGAGGGAGGTAGAGGGCTTGGTCAACTAGGAATGACGGCTGAAACGAACAAACATGGAACCCCTAAACGATATCGAAATGTTATTTTAAAAAGCTTAATTGGACGGCGAATATTCTCATCAGTGGAAGAAGCCTTTCCACCCTAAACCCACCCACACCACCGACAGGGATCGGAGCTGTCAACTCGTTATATCCAAACGTAAACTAGTGTGAATGAAACTGCATCTTGTTTAGGCTGATCGCTTTGATGACGTTGACGATAGTGGAGACGGATATATTGACGCAGCTGAGTTGGTGGATGAGTATAGCATTCCAGAAATTGTCGCTAATTCTTACATCGCGACCTTTGATAAAAATGGAGATGGAAAGCTGGACCCTGCAGATAGGACTAGCTTCAAGTTGATCGGTTTATTATGCACGGCGAAGAACCTTTTAATCCCTTTGTGACAAGTGCAAATACTTTTTTAATTTCTCTGATTTCTCTCATCCTCCGAACCAAGTGGAATTCTTTTATGATTCTTAGTCGTCCAAGCTTATATTTATTGCATTGTATTATTTCTCCATATTCTGCGGTGACGCCGTTAAACCGAGGCTATAAACCAGCTAAGTATAGGTAAAGATATTACGTAGTTGTTTCACAAGTTTAACTTTCTAATTAACCCAAGGATGTTAATTTGCAGAGTTTGCAAAGGCTCCACTTTCCTCATTTATCCGCAGAGACAAGCCAGCTGAGGAGAGCAAATATTCAATGTAGTTTGCTGGTCTTTAATTTGATTTTGAGTTACAAATAAACACGAGGGTATTTCAGGTGAAAAATGTCATGGTTTTCTTATTTTGATATTCCTGCACTGGTCAAAATCGTTTTGCCCCTTGAAATCTCATTGCGCAATCATTGATCTAGGGCACAAAGGTTGAGAGAATAAAGCAATGTATCATCAAATGAGCCGGAACACTATTTCTTCACTCTCAACAATGTCTAATGAATATGGGTAGAGTCTTAAATGATGTTACACGCGACCGACAAGCGGCCTAAGGCACCGAACGCCAACTCGAAGAATCTATTCACGCGTCAGTTCCAAATCTCCACATACACTTTAGCAGTGATCATATACATCGGACTTCAATTCAGACTACGTTTGTAGTTTTGAGAGTTCTACTGGCATAGATAAATTATTCATGGAAGGGATGTCGAAAAACAATGAAACAATAAATTTTTGCAGGAAATACACAACAATACAATTTTAGGACATATGCAAAACGAACAGTAACACAAGTTAGTAATGCTCAAAAGCTCTCTTTTGAATGGTTACACGCCTAAAAAATTTCCATTTTGTTTCTTCTTCAAGCTTGAACTGTGCTAAAAATATACCGCGTAAACCGAGTGCTCATGACGGTATATTCTTGTTGCCGTTCCTTTTGTTTTTAGCTAAAGCATTTATAGGCGCGGTGACCTAATGTTTAGCGCGCGCGCTGGACGTCGGAGTGGTCTGGGTTCAAGCCCTGGCTGGGGTCATTCGCTGTGTTCTTGGGGAAGATACTTTACTCTCAGAGTGCCTCTCTCTATCGAAGTGTATAAGTGAGTGCTGACCGAATTTAATGCTGAGGTAGTTGAAGTCAAATAACGGCATCGTGCTAGTCTGCTATAGAGCGTTTCCACTCGCGTTGGCAGCAGCCATCCAAACTTATTCAAATAAAAGAAAGTTTTACAGAGAAAAGAGTTCAACTGCCGCAGTTTGGTTTGGGTTACCAATATGGATGCCGTGACGTCACGTGAAAACACTCACTATTATAATTGGTGTCCTGAGCGCCCCGAATTCAAGTTGTAATATAGCCCGCCAAGATAGACCCGGCACGTATTAGTTTTAACGAATTCCTTTTCCAAAGCATTGCACAAAAGAAAATAGTTGGTTGTTAAGTAAGAATAATAACAGCATAATTTAGGTCGGCACATGTTCGCGAGGGGACAAGTCCCCGAGTGTAGTGCCTGGGAATTGTTAACGAGCAGTTCACACTGAGGGTTTTGCGAGGCCAGTCTTGTCTCTTGAATTCAAATCACTTTGACTAGTTCAAACGAAGGGTCTTTAAAACCTAGACCGCGGTCAAAATCGAATTGAGCCAATCAAATTCGTGAATTCAGTAGTTCCCAGCCCTTATAAGACAGCCATATTATAAGGGAGAATAATGCTCTACAATTAGCCTATCAGAACGCGTGTTATATCGGCTGCAAGAACAAGCCAGATAATAATAATTACAGTACTAAATACGTAAAAGTAATTTTATGAAACAATAACAATTTGAAAAAAGGTTTACGAAATTTTTTTCTCTTCATATCTGAGGAACCATCTGAGTAAGATACCTCAAAATGTAAATAGATGGTAAACTTTTGCGCTCGAGTCTACCGTTAATGGATCGCGGGGACGCATTAGTTTATCAGCAGCGTTTTATAATAAACACGCTAATCAGCTTGCTCGTTTGCTCCGTTTTGGGAAATATTGGTTTCGTTCTCTTTCGTTTTCCTTTTTTTTAAGTTTACCAATATATACCCGAAAGGAACGAAGAAGCTAATTCAAAAAGTTAAACATATCAAATCACATGGGAGCTGTGTCAAGGTATATCATTCCAAAACATTGCGTTATATAGCATGCTCCGATTGTCTGACCTTTCCGCAGGCTTTGATTGCGCTTAAAACGCTCCTTTTTTCCATTAGTTTCTATACAATAGAGTACCTGAACATACAATCAAATGTGGCAGGTATTGTCACGGAGTTTGTGTTCCACCTATCAATAATGAATGTTTCCCTTTCTTCGTTCCTTTACCAATGGGGTTTTCTCATTTAGATCAGAGATGAAGATAGAATTTCTTGTGAGCGTTTTATTGTGTGCAACTAAAGGTAGGTACTCCAACTTCAACGGGAGCTTTGCTAAATACACGCCATGTTTATTAAACGTGGTGTGGACGAATTAGATTGGTGTAAAGATTTTGTATGACCTGCCAGTTAGAGTACTGAAAACAAACCTAGTTCGCGTATTCATTTAAAACAATGTTATTAACAAACAAAATGTGGTGGATATAGACAATAACACCGCCGCCCAATGGCTGTCAATTTTCGTCGTAAAAAATGACCGATATAACTGGACATTCTTTGATTTGAAAACGAAACGTTTTGCTCTTAACATGTTTAAACACACCACCGATGTAGTTTGAGCCGTTAAATTGGAGATCTACCATGATAACGATAATCTTATCCGTTTAACTAAAAGTAAGCCAGTTTTAATGAACACTGCCCCTAAATAGTTTCAACTGGAAAATATAATTAGAGTGTTACAGATGGTTTAAGCGACCCATGTCTAATTGAACCCGACTGTCAGCTTCTTTGTAGTGGATACATAACAGACAGCCGTTCACGAAGTCAATTTAAATTGCATGCTAAATTGAAGGTTGCAAATGATATGCTTTATAATGTGTCCAAAGAGCGACATAGTGATGTGCTCTGCGGATTACATGACAAGATAAGCACTTACAAGAGATTGTCATGCTTAATTTTGACAACTTTTCACCTGCGTTGCAAAGGTAAAGTTTGTTTCCCTCTAGTTCTTGCTGCTAATTGTTTCTTTCCTTTGGTTGGTTTTTGTTTCTAGTCTTTTCTTTCCAGAGTTCTTACATACGGGACTGCCTGGACGCTCACAACGAAGTTCGAGCCCGTCATGGAGTTCCAGCTCTTTCCTGGTCAGCAGACATTGCTGTAAACGCACAGAAATGGGCCAATCACCTTGCAGCAATAGATCAGCTTCAGCATGACTCTAGAACGTCTGATGGAGAAAACCTGTTTTACATGTATGGCGGTGACCCCGATCAAGCCTGTGGACGAGCTGTTAAGAATTGGTACCAAGAGGGTAAAAATTATGACTTCAGATCTCCACATCTGGATGAAAGTACCAGTGAGTAATCTTTCTGTACAATATAGCACCGCTTTAACGGTCTCGTTCGGTTTTGAATTTCCAGTGTTAGCTATCTGCATAACTCGGGATTAGAAACATCCGGTGCCATGCTGTAGACACGGTGGTCTGATGGTTGGCGAGTTGGGCTACGGATATCAAGTGGTCTGGGTCCCAACCCTGGCTGGGGTTAAGTCTAGGTTCCATGTTCTTGGGTAAGACCCCTAATACACACAGTGCCTCCCCTTAATCCTGTAGTTTAAATGAGTACAAGCAATCGGTAAGGGCAACCTGAAGAAGCGCCGGGCGGTAGCTTTACACTAGGCTAGTGTGATCTAAGGGTGTTGAGCAACACACCTTGCTTGTTTATGGCGGTAGCTGAAATGAAGGCCGGCTGTGCGAATGAGTGGTTCGAGCGCCTCTTTCAACATCATGCTCGCTTTATCCCTGCTTAAAATCGTCTTTTGAAAGTGAATATATGCAATGTCACCTGAAAGAACTTTACCACCAAGCACACAATTTCAGCAATTGCAAAAACAATGCCTGAAAAGGAAACATCTGGCGGCAGGGTGACTTCATGCGTGTTTCTTTGGGATGATCAGAATCAACGATTCAAGATCACACGGACCATGGTGCATCAAAGGAACCAATGCATCCTTGCCCAGAATGGATTCATGAGCTCCTTTGATGCACCATGATACGAGTGATCTTGGATCACTGATCTGGGTCATCTCAAAGGAACGCATCGTTAGGATGCACTCTTTTGGGATGATTCGAGTCAACATCAATGATCCAAGATCACTCTGATCATGGTGCATCAAAGACACCGATAAACTCTTGACCAGAGTGGATTATAAGCTCCTTTCAAGTGATCTTGGATCACCGATCCTGATCCAGGTCATCCCAAAGGAATGCACCGTTAATCTCTGTTAACTGTTGTTTATAACCAGGTTGCACCAGATCGCGCGCTAACCTGCATATTTATCGGAAAGACGTCCATTACCAATGTTTCAGTTACACGTTTGCAGCAAAGTGCACATTTCGGATGAATTTCAATTTTTGATATTTACCCTAGAGTGTCGATAACTGAAATAGGTCGACGCCCTTAGGGACAATAATCGCGTGTTAGCAAGGGGTAGCAATGGCTGTAGCTGTCATCAGCTTGGGACATTGGGATAATCTGAGTCACTACATGCATGACGGAACTCGCAACGTCCATCGTTAGCTGCAAAGATTATTACAAAAACAACCACAGATGTAATTCTTTACAGGTCACTTTAGCCAGTTGGTCTGGCGGGACTCTAAGGAGGTTGGGATTGGTACAGCTCAGAGTAAATCCGGGAACTTCTTTTTGGTGGCTCGCTACAGCCCCCGCGGAAATATAGACGGTAAATTCAATGACAATGTCCGGGATGTCGCAGAACAATCCTCTGACAAAAGCAGTCAAGGAACTAAGGACAATAACCAGCCTAACACTACTCCGGGTAAGGAAGTCCTATTTGAGAACCGGCTATTTCTAAGAAGTAAAAGCAGGAAAAGTTCGACAAGATTTGATATAAAACATTCTTTACGCTACCTTAAAATGGAAAGAAAGTAGTTCCATTTCACAGCCAAATGTTGGTCAAATTTCGGAGGTCTTTCAGAGATATACGAGGCAAACGTGGACACGTGAGAGCCCTTGTATTTCGACTATATTATCAATGCTAAATACGGGCATACTACTGAGAAGTATCTTTACACTGAATAACTAGCTGTAGTTAAGTCAATAGTAAGCTAGTTTTGCTGTCAGGTTTTGGTAAATCTATTTCATAGCTATGGCAGTGGACAACCAGATTTTAAATGGATAAAATAATATAGGAATGCTGAACGTAATCAGATTCGCCGAGTCATGGATGCAGAAGTTACTACTATGAACAGTTTGCAATACTCAGTTAAAACAATAAAATACCAACGGGATACGGCAAGTTTAAGTCGCTCTTCGGTAATTATGGGCTCGGTAACCTGAACTGTGTAACACCCCTATCTATACTTAAATTTTTGCTTTGATTCACTTCAAGGCGAATCTTCAGACATACAGTCCAATGGTAAAGACCAAAACACGGTTTATTTTAAGGAGTTTAACTTTGAACCGAGTGCCACTGGATTGGAAAACACGACTACACCAAACCTTCCTCCCCTTCAGCAGGCTAATGTAGAGTCTGGCACGAATGAGGGTCCAGCTGTAGAAAGCATCCAAGAGCCTGAGACAAGCTTCTCAAGTTCAAGACCTGACATGCACGAGACGGAGAGCATACAACCTTCGTATGCGGGAGTTAATGAAATGAAGCAAGCTCCAAGTTCTTTCCAAGAAAGTTCATTAACTGATCCAGGGCCCATGATTAATAACGGTGACGTAGGCTCTACTGGTTTAAATGAAAGACCGAGCTTCGCGAATAGTGAGATAGATAAAAAACTAAGTTCATTAGAGCCAGTGAGTAGTAACACAGAAGGAACACCATTGTTTGAAGGGTCCAACATCAATTCCATCAATTTGCGGCCTCATAATCTGGGATCCGAGCATGGTGATACAAACGCGAGACCTAGTTATGCAAGTTCCAGTCCCACTGAGCCAAATGCGAGACCAGGAATCGACAGCAATAGCGCTAAGGAGACTTCAAGTTATGAACGCCAGGAAGAAAAGGATGCAAAACTTGACGCTTTTGCAAAATTACCAATGAGTGACGAGGTGCCGACGAAGAGCAGTAAACCGCCTGGCCTTACTTATTTAGCGCCTATGAATGATAAAGTTCCCGTAGAGAAACCATTACACAGCCCGATAAAGTTGCCTCCTTCAATAGCTCTCCTCACACCAAAGCGAGGTATCAAACGTATTCTTTATCTTTTTTCTGCTTAGCATGGCTGATTTAGTGGGATATTGACACGCAAACCCAACAAAGGGATCAATTGGCACAGTGCCCGGTTAGAATACTCACCTACAGCAATCTGATTGGCTGATTATAGTTATTCGTCCACTGGACTAAAAAACAAATCTAACTAAAAATACTGAATGAACGGAATGTTCTATCAAAGTTTGCTTCCATTCTTAACCGTCACCACATTCCTATGCATCAGTAAAATGCTATTTATTGTGCAGGAAAAGATTTTCGAGTGGAGATCCGCTTTCCCAAACTTCGCTACACAGAGCGGATGCGGATGCCGGGAAGTTTGGATTATGAAGAAGTCAAAATAAACGTGACTAGGGCAGTAAGTATATTGTTTGTTTTTGACTGAATAAATGTTACAAATCCAGGAGTTGAGATTCGAGCCCATCTTTGATTATCACGATGGTGCTGAACGGTCCTGAGAGGGCAGACTTGTCCATAGTCGCTCTTGTGTCTGACGCGCACAGTGAGCTTGATTCGTTCACATCTCTCTCACGCCTCTCTCGTAAATAGAGACAAATTAGAGATGACTTGGGGACGAGTAAGCTTGATTACAGAAGTAGGAGACACTATGTATTTTGGAAGAATGAAATGGATGACAACCATTGTGATAGTAAATTGTATTCGACATTTTTGCGGTTGACTAGTGCTCTACGAGTGTTTCGTTGAGAGTCTAAGATTAGTCAATCATTGGATTTTGTGGATGGGTCTGGAATAGCCAAGGTTAAAAAAGTTGAGTTGCTATGGGGACTTTGGGATGCTAAAACTTATCGTATTTATCGCACCGTGATGATGGCAATCAAAGTAACGCTAAAGGTATTTGAGTCCCTTATGGGTTTTAAATGCGAGCCTTCTCCTTGTTTCTGAGTTCCCTTAGGTTTTAAAAGTACGCTTTTAATGTTTTCGTCATTGGTTTCGTCAGATTATCAAACTATACGATGAAGATGACGAATTTGAAGAAGTGAAACTCATATCGCTGAGGTAGGACGGACATTGAATAGCAAACATTTTTACTCAAGCTAAAATAGAGCCCTCACTTGTGGATCTCTTTGATTCATACAAAGGAATACAGGATCGAAAACTTAAGTTGAATATTTTCCTCGTTCTCATCACCTGAATGTCTTACAATACATTACGTGATGAGAAATTGGACTATTTTCATTGCCCTTGAGAGTTAAAGTCCAAAACAAAAGCAGCAAAAGCAGCAAAATTAAGAACAGTTTAATGATAAGGGTGCGTCTATCGCATTACACAATCATGCTCAATTAAGTTTGAAGAGCAAGGAAGAAGTGTTAGAGTTATGCTCTCCTCTGAAGTGCTTTTCTCACTCCCAAGTACACCCATAACTTGACAGAGACAGCTAAAAGGCGCTAAAACATACAGCTAAACGTATGATTATATGAACATTCAGCGCCAAAACATAAGCTGCTATTGAATAGATTTAATGGTCTTTGGTCATTTTTTCCAGACTTCCCTTTTGTGAGGATGGGGTGGGGGTGGGGGGGGGGGGGGGGACGGGGTAATCCAAACCGTACATGAACATCTTTCTCCTTGGTTGAATACCTCCTTTACTAATGAACAGGTTCTCAAATTTGATCTTTTCAATCATATTGTAGAAGTGGTAGCGTGATTGCCACGCTTGGACTGCTGTTCAAGAAGGATGCACCAGGCCATCTCAACCGGTTATCGCTGGCTCTACTGTCAGGACAACTTGGAAACATGCCTGTGACGCCCAAGTACCTATCAGCTGGTATGAAAACAACGTCCTGCTTGTTCGCATGCAGGGTTTAAATACTTGTTATGAGTCCTGGGCTAACCAGACAACAGCTTTGGAAAGCATTCTAACCCATGGACCCATGGAAAATATAGGTGGTACAGCTCAAACAAGGCTGGAAACAAGAGGGATGATATCTGACCGGGTACCACGCTTGTGTGACTTGAAAGCGCAACTTTTCTAGAAAGCGGAGTCGACTGTATAAGTCGATTACCTGTACAAAAAAATACTATTACTGCAAAAATACTACAGACCACGCCGTGAAGATCAAGCCGATAAAGGAATTACGTCGCTGTACACGTAAAAGCTCAGCCTGACAGCACTAGTTGAACTAGAATTGAACTATACGTTTGTTTGTGATTTCAGTTGCCCTTCCGGCCGGATATCTGAGACCAAGCCGACCAATACAGAAACCAGGCACCGGAGTGTGCGCACAACCCTGCTCCAAACCAAATGTCTGTTACCCTACCGGGTGCTCCGTGTCATGCTGTGCTTTCCATCCTCGCAAGTACCATCCTCCCGCACACGCGTTACCTCCCGTACTCCCGTCATGCCCTGGGACCTGTGACGACAACTGTTTCCCGGATTGCGATGACGACTGTTGTTCTGGCATGATGGACGCAGAGGATGCTACTCCAGCTGCAACGTCTCCGGTGGCTGCTACTCCGGCAGCCATGGCTCCGGCGTCCGTTAGTCCCAGCATAACGTGCCCGGGATCTTGCCATTTTTCGTGTTATCCTCAGTGCAGCCCGCATTGCTGTGCCACACAATATGTCCCGAATCCTTGTCATCCCTCGTGCCCAGCTTACTGCGCGCCAAGTTGTGATAACGCCTGCTGCGCGGCTAGAAAATCAGTGGTGAACAGGTAAGAAGTGCGCTACAAACACTAGGGTGGCCTTCCCTCAGGCAAGATGCCTTGGTAGTCTATAAAAAAAAGCCCTTATTCAGAAATACATCCACCTGAATGGCCTGCAAGTACCTGTTGAGAAACGACTGGTTGAAAAAAAGAGTGAATGTTTAATTTTGTGAAAACCAGCGTTAAGTTGCATATGGTTCTTCAAGGTGTTTTTTTTTCCTGCCAGAGTAAACCGAATGATTCCATACGACACACGAACAAAGCAATGCCTGTAAATGTTTCGTGGCCCAAGCCACCCACACTACAACCCGGATTTCCTGCTCTGCTAACTTTTCGATGTTTTTCTAGCCTCTCTAGAAAGTACAGCCGCTATAGGAGTGCCCAGCGAGCAATAGCACGTCAGCTTTACTTGAGAAAACATCTCAGAGTGCCGTACAGACGACCCAAACTTACTCGTCCTTTACGTCCAAAGCAGAGGTCCTACTACGCGAGACGTGTAACACCTGAAAGCCTGGGACTAGAAGAATATGATCGGAGCACCATTCACTCTGCAGACGGTGCTTCCGAACATGGCGCTAAAGCTCACTAGGGGACTGGGACCTTAACCGGTCAGTTAAAGTTTACAAAATAGTAAAAGCTCATCTGTAAGCTCGCAATGATTATCACAGTTTGAAAAGAGGACACAAATATATTTTTCCTTCCGATATTCAATTAAATACTTAGTCATCTTTTCAGTTTTCTTTTTCATTAAGAAATATTATCATAAATTCGCCATAGATCAGTGATAAACATTGACCAAAAAAACTTATTGCAGCTACATTTCACGCGGCTAAATAAAAACAAAACGATGTTTAAATAGAATCAGAAATAACACTGCCATCCTGACAGTCTTGTAACAGATTACGGATTACTTAAGATAGATGGCCTAGACAAAACAAGTGCAAATGAAATTTAGAATAGATGTTACTTTTTAATTGAAAACAAAGATAAGGTACATTGTATTTCTTGTACTTCTTTCTTTGAAGTGCAAGTTGTCGAAAAAATGTTTCAATAAATCTGCTTAATTTTCAGTATTCTCCACGGTTATTCTCTCTTCTCTCATTTAACAACTAATTTTTACATGTAACCGAGCATATGGCTGACAAAAATCATATTTGTTCGAGGAAATTATCAGATTTCGGAAATGGAACTGGTCTCGTATACTTGCTGACCCAGTCCACAGGAGGTCGCTCGTCTTTTTTTGGTTCATCGCGCAATGACTTGCATGGAAGAATGCGTGACGAGTCAAAATGTAAAAAATAATGATAAAAATAATAAATACTCTAAGTTTATTTTTTAAAATGGGAAATAGTAGTGGTATCTCCACGGAATGGCTATTCGCCCACTGTTTCCAGATGGAATTGGGATTTGGAAAGTGCTGGTTTCTTGTGGAGGGAGGAAAACGTGAGAACCTGGACAAAGACCCTCTAAGCAAAGGGCGAGGACCAACAATAGATTAAAGATATGATGCCAAGTCCGGGATTTGAACACAGGCCACACTGGTGGGAAGCGATTGCTCTCACCACCAAACTAGCAGTCGTTTTGAAGAATTTATATTGCTGTGCGAGGACAAACGGGAAATGGATCATAAACAACGTCTGGACGAGCCTGAAGCGGCAACAGACAATTTAGGCAATAAGAGTAAAAGGTCTATTTATTAACACATCTTCTAGAACAGAATTGATAAAACTGATTCATTCTTCTTCGTCGTCGTCATCATCATCATCATCACTTTCTTCCTCTGCTTCTTGTAGCCACGTGATGAAGCGAGAAATCTGTCAATAACAGAACAAGAGCTTTGAAAAAAAATCCCACAATTTGTATTGGGTCTTAAAAGATAAAAATCTAACGAAAGAGAAGACAATTGACGTTACAACACTACTGCTGCGTTTACAATCATTAATAAGACCAAATCGCGACCTAATCTGCCGACTAAAACTGAGCAATTTCAGAGCAAAGTGTTTCGTTACGTGAAATAAGGTAGGTGTAATAACGTCTGGCACAACAAGGATTCTTATCCCAGCACACCGCGGCTTTCGTGGGAAAAACCGTACCCAGTAAACAAAAAATGCCAATTCGACATATACACTATGACGCAGTGACATGCTGACATACCTGCTCACGTGCCAAGAATGACGTACCTGTTGTCGCAGTTGTTTACGTTGTGGTTCGAAGCCGCTGTCCTCTCCTTCCCCGTGCGTGCGGGAATACCACTGAAGAATAATGGGCTCCTCTAGGATTTCTTTGTCGTACAAAAGGTGGAGAAAGGTCTGACAAAGTGGAGCCGCCCACATTGCTTGCACGAAAAATTCCTGATCAAAAGTGAAGAAAAATGATAGTTTGAATGTTCTTCCAGGCGAGAGAAAGGAAAATGTTGTTCACTAGAATCCAAAATCAGCTATACTTAACATTTCCACACGTGCACTCTGCCAATCTCCACTAGAATAACTTTCACATTCAACAGGGCTTTACACTTCCGTCGAATAGCAACACAACTTGCGTTTTTAATTTGCAACCGTGGGGATTTTTTAGATGGAAGCGAAATTACGACCTTAAACAAAGCGTAAAGGAAACCATAGTACCATAGCAACGAGAACGATAATTTTAAAAAAAAAAACTGACCTCTGAGGCATTCAGCGCGTCCCTTTGGCCATCAGACGTCTTAATGTAGTTGGAAATAATAGGAAGAAGATAATCTACGGCCTGAAAGGAAGTAAAATTCTTCCATTAGTCAAGTGAAGTGAAGCTCTAAGAAAGCAGGAGTATATTGAACGTACAAAAAGACTCCTTTGATCTCTCTCAAGGATATTTTAACAACAACTGATGGGTAACTAACACATGTACATAAAGTCTTCTCATGTTGTTAAACACATCCAACGGTTCAATAAATAAACACTACCTTTTTAAGATTCTTGGACAAGTCTTGTTTGGATAAAGAAACATCGTGAAGAGAGGACTCCAGTAAAGACTTCACGACCGCTTGGTTTAGTTCGTGGAAGGTCACGTTATACGCAAACCTATAGTAAGAATAATTTCCGCGATAAGTAATTTTACGATAACTGCAGAAAATTCTGACAATGTTATGACGAAAGTCATGATCAATAACAGGACAGACGCATGAAAAACTGACGTCAATTTGTTTAATGATATACAAAAACAAGCAGTGCTTTTAAAAGCCAACGAGCCTAAAGGGGCTGCGTCACGGTTTGCGCAACTTGAAAACTTTAGCCTAGATTTTTCAAGTTCGTCGTTAGTAATCCTGATCGATCTTCTCCATCCTTAACCAACCTTGTTCCTTTGTGGTTTATATTCATCTCTTTGGTGTTTTTCTATCTTAGCAAACTATTATTTTCAGGTTTCCTTCAATTAAAAGATAATACCGTACACAACCAAAACAACACAAAATAACGTGACTGAACTTCTTTAAAGGGAGTGTCATGATTCTGCTTTTAAGCTCACTTACTTTGAAGCATTTATTTCCAGTATAATGTTCTCGGGATCGACATGATCAGCTACTCCGTGTCTTATAGACTCCAGTACCTCAGTGTAGAACACTTCAAACAACCATGCGAAAAAATAAACAGAAACACTGTGAGTCTTTGTATGCCACAACATAAGCAACTTAAACACAAAATACACAGGAAACTTTTTTTTCCCATTTTTCTCGGAGGATTATTTAACAAAAGACAAACAAGAGAAAGAGAGCGAAAAACAAACCTACAGTTTTCTTATCACCACTTTTATTCTCTTTCTTCGTTCTTATTGACGTAAAACAACGAGTGGCCTTACTCTAAGTTCACTGATAAAAAGGGGAAAGACGTTACAATGTTCTCAGGTCACGAAAAAGGTACTCGTGAAGAATATTCCCTTCCTCGCTAACCATGCCACTCCGTTCCACTCTGAAACCTCTCGCTTCACTCACCCACCCACCCCACCCACCCTCCACTTCAGGCCACTCGTTACATCCTCGTGTTACTGTCTAGTACTCACATCTGCTATCCTCAGGTGGCGGACTGCACGGTGGAGTCTCTTCTTCACTGGATACTGAGCTTACTTCCTCCTCACTTAAACTTACTCTGTCCACACCTAAATAGAATCCACCATATTGCTTTGAGCTTCGCTCACTTACATCTTAGTTTTACTATGCTTCAATAATCAAATACAATTCTGCACCTTTGCTAAATGTACCAAAGCCAATTTCTCCTATTTATTTCCTTGGTTTCACAAGAAAACAAAACCTGGTAGATATACCCATCACTGAGACTAAAGGGTAAAAAAATAGAAAGGGGGCGGGGGTAAGAAGAGATAAAAAAACCTAAAGTAAGTCAGCCCCTGATGCATTGAGTTCGCGAAGAAAGTCAAGTTTTCGCTCCTTTTCATCGCACTCTTCAAACTCGGTCCATACCATTTTCTTTTACCAGAGTAACGCAAACATTGATCCCGGTTCGATCTAGGGTTTCACTACTCGACTTGAAGTCTTAAGCCTGGTATTTTTTAGGGAAGAACCTTGCTCTCACAGCACACTTACAAATAGACTAAACAGGTCCTTACCCCAAACATCTCGAGTTTGTTCCATTTCATCATCGAATTCAGCTACTGGTCTCCATATGTAACCTTGTCCTTCAACGCCTACCTCCTCTGGATTAAACTCTACAAACAAATAACATAATACTATGTAGGACAATTGCCATGATCATGCAGATAAATGATTTGTCTATTTGACATAAATAACAGCAATACAAGTGAAGTCACTTCGCAACAAAAACGAGAGCTTAAATCAAACCCTGGTTTTGCAAGCCACTATCACTGATCACCAAAAATAAAACAGTAGAACAACTAACCATCTTGCTGCTCAAGTGTGGGCTTCTCGACAAGAGAGAGTTCATCCATTCCAAAATCTGAGTCGTCTTCTGTTTGTTTCTTTAGCGTGATTTTCACTCCTGGAGGGAAGCTTATGTCAGGCCCAACCACAACCTGAAAATCAACAAAACATGTATTGGTTGGCACTAAAGATACTGTTGTTGTTTTCTATTGACTTGACACTTCACTTCTAATGTCCTCTGTTATATGCCAAAAGAATACATCTGAAAAACGGTAACAAGTCCAAAGATGATACTTGCACCAAAAGCGATAAGAATAACAACAAAAAATCACAAAAGACATAAATATCTTTTTTTGGTTGCCCGATCACGTAGAAATTTGCAGTGGGTATAATAGCCACAGCCAAGTCACAGGAAGGCTGCAAACATGTTGAACCATTAATTTTTTTATCCGAGCAGGACTTAAACATTACTTACATTAAATGAAATGATTGATCCAGCTGTAATTGTAACATTCCTACAAATGCAATAAACAAGAGAATAATTGTTCCAACAGAACTTTAAACAAGTATCTACTGTATATAAAAAGCACAAGCCAAGATACCTAATTTTTAAAATAGCAACGTTTCATTACAATTACAGACACATGCAGGAGCACATGTAAAATGCAGACATCTGTGGAGATAGCTATACGGCATCTATGAGGTTTCATGTATCACTTTATTCAAATAAGTTAGGTAACTGCTAACAGGGCATTACAAGGTTATGGACTTTTGTAAAGTGTTTATGTAAGTGCTACAAGATGGAATGAAAATGTTCTGTACCTTTTTATATGAACATTTTTACACAGAATTGACTTGGAAATGTTACAGCCATCGTCTACTTTGACATTGTCCCACAGATGGACACCATCAAGTTGAACAAAATCACCTGGAAAATGCATGTGTGTTGAGTTGAGGATTTGCTGGTACAATTAACCAGAGATCGTTTTTTCTATTTTTCCAAAATTGTATGCAACTAGTAAATTTGTTTTCATCTTAAAACTACACAGAAGTCACTATGGTCCCCCAACATTGCTTGGTTGCTTTGTTAGAAAGTGACAAAAATGTGTTGGCAAGAAACTGAAATACTTGATCTCTAATAAATAGCTGATAAAAGATATACATGGCTTTTCAAGCTTGCAATTGTTTACTGTTAGTAGAAAAATTAACTTTATTTCAGACAACTGACACATTACAAGCCAAATATAACAAAACCTTCTTCCTTACCTATAACACAGTTTCTCCCTATAACAGAGTTAGTGATGACTGTGCCAGCACCTACTGAAGTACCTTTACTTATTAAAAGATTTTCCTCTAACTTGCAATCCCTGCAAAAGGGAAAAAAATAAATGGTTCAAAATAACAAGATGGTAATACAATATACTAAAACCTACTGCATGAGGTACAACATTCAGTAAAAACCAGTCCACAATAATTATTTACCAACAATTAGGGTAGTAGCTAAGAGTAAAGGATTATGTAAAATCTGCTTTATTCTCCCTAAAACTGTATTTAATGAATTCCTATTCATTTGATCAATAAAAACAAGCAAAAATTGTCCTGCAAAACAAAAACATTTTCATCAAATTAAGTTCTCAACAGTGCTTTTGTTCCCCTATAAAGTGAGTCAGTGAGTCGAATTACACATAGAAAAGCACATATCATGCAAAGTAGCAGAATTAAAAACTACATGTAATCTATATAATAGCACATTGTAGCAACACTCACCTAGCTAGTGAGAGTTCACTGTCAAGGTAGACATTGTGTCTAGTGAAAGAGTAGGAGTAGTCCATGAAAAACACACTGTTATCAGGGACTATTGGATATGCCCATCTACTGAGAATGTCTTTGCTACAGAGAAGAAATAACAAACATTTACACATGCATGTCCCTAATTAGTACCTGTGAAGAGACAATAATAGTTGATGTAATCATGGATTCTGTTAGTAATTTATAGCAAATTCTTTTTCGCTTGTTGTGTGAATTTGCATTTGCTCACTTGCTGGCCTTCAAGTAAGTCCAATTTAGCCTACAGTAGAATTCCCAAGTTGTTTCCCCTCTCCACCCTCCCTTTGGTAAGTATTGGATTCAGTAAGTAGTGACAACTGACTGGTTCAGTGTGACAGTGCCTATGGTGGTGGCCTTTTCTATGGTTGCCAAGACACCCCCTTCCCCGTGCGCAATCGCTGCCTGGCTCCACCAACCTTTTGAGGCACCAGCTGGTAACTTGTGTAAATGAAGCATTTTGTTTTCAATTGGGATTTCTTTGAAAATGTGTACTATATTATTATATCTTTCAGTTAGTATGCTCGCTGTAATTGGTCAATTTAGTGGGCTGTATTCTATTGTACAGCCCGCTAAAATTTAAAGCTGTTTTTGTTGCCAAAATGTTTTGTGATTTATTCCCAAGTGTTCTTAACTTTTTTAGCAAGTAAAAGTTTAAAACGTTTTTTAGTTTCGAAATTGTGTATTAAAACCTGCTAACGACTTCAGAGTCACTTAACAACGATTTCAAATTGACTCATTTTGCTTTTGAGGTACGTCAGAAATTTGAAGCCGTTCCACGTGAACAGAAATCATTCCTGAACCTGTCAGACACACATAGAGATTTAATAAATATCTTACTAACCTCGTTTTCTCTGTCCATACGATAAGTTAGGGATCCTCATTTTTCCCCTTCAATTTATGGCCCGCATGCTTTGTGCTTTGGCCATAAATCAATGGGGAAAAACTCAATCTATAACTTACAGTACAGCCCTCGAGCTCGGTTAGTAAGAGGTATGAACATCTGACTCTGGATTAAACCACCCTGGTATGACCCAGGCCAGCTGCCAAGGAGCATTGTTTTGTGTGTTTTTAGCTCCACACTTAGACATGTATCTCCACACAGGAGTATGAATAAGTATGGGCAAGCTGTTCATTCAACTAGACAAAATGTTGAAGGGGGGTTATCCAGTGATGGACCAGCATATCATACAGGTGGAGAAGTACTCGATACTCCAAGTTGCTTCATGCTACAGAAATTAGGGATAAGTTCTAGTAGCATAAGCCAGAGTGCAGGTTTAGCTTTTACTATGGTCACATCCTAAACACAAAGAGTTTAAAATGAAACTCGTGAAATCAACTGAAAGTTGTAACTTACACACCTGATTGTGTCATACATGTAGGGATTAGACACTCTGGCAGCATACTTGTCACTTATAACAAATGAATGAATTTGGTTGCCCATTATCTGAAGAAATTAAAACCAAAAGTAAAATATCCTTGATTAGTCATTTTTGTATTGAAAAGAAATGTCTGGTCATTTTCTTGTACACTCCCTTGATATCCTTGCCACGATTGTACAAATCTCCTAGAATTCCTTTAATTTTTTTCCTTATGACTTGAAAAGTTGTCAGTCATTAATTATTTTTATAACAGATGTCAAATATATTCAGGAGTACAAATATAACAAGATTGAATTCTGTTCAGTACTGGCAGCTAGAAGGCAATATGTTATATTACTACTCTAAATTGTGGCCAATTGAATTTCAAATACCTCCTCATTGACAAGGATTCCTCTCACAAAGTCATCTCTTGTTTGATAGTCAAAATTGTCTGTAAATAATTGTGGAACCTAAAATTGAAATAAAAGATGGGATGGGTTTTACATCCTGGGAAGAGATAGAAACTGCAGTGACTGACAGGATGTTGTAAGATAGCTTTAGATAAGGCTCAAATACTCAATGCAACGTTAAACACTGTCAGCACAATGTCCGACATAAGCCAACTCTCATGTTCGCGAGATGTGGGGCGGCCCACGAAAATGTAAGGGACTCCACAGAGGGGTACCCACAAGTTAATATTACAACATCTCTCCTCTAACAGGATTCAATGAGTCTCTGGGGCTTTTTA
This sequence comes from Orbicella franksi, assembly GCF_964199315.1. Classification (NCBI taxonomy): domain Eukaryota; kingdom Metazoa; phylum Cnidaria; class Anthozoa; order Scleractinia; family Merulinidae; genus Orbicella; species Orbicella franksi. Next base: position 28,064,260 of record NC_138146.1, read on the forward strand.
ACTTGTTGCCCGGATCTGGTTGTAATAGGTGATCGTTCTGCATTTCTTGATCCTTCTGCTGATTCCATTGGTTCTGGTGCTGAGTCCTTTATAGAAGGTGATGATGGACATATTAGAGAGTCAGCACACTGGGGACTTGAAGGAGGATCGTGCAGCCGTGGTCTCATTGGATGATCATTTGGGACTGAGATTATCTGCCTTCGATTTCTTCTATAGACACACCCTCGTTCATCCTGTACTAAGTATGATCGTGGCAACACTTCTGCTTCACGCCATTCTCTATCTCTATTTGGCCGAATTTGCACCTTGTCCCCAGCTTCAAGTGGAGGCAGATCTCTACTCTGTTTGTCGTAATTCTTCTTAGAGACAAATTGACGTAGCTGCAGCGCTTTCACTACTCTATCAGGATCCACTGCCTACGGTAATAAGAGATGTCGATGGATTGGTATCATTGTACGTGTGCACCGACTCATCAGCAGCTGTGCAGGTGACACGCCGATATCTTCAAATGGAGTGTTGCGGTACTTCAACAGCCCTTCAAAAGGGTCTTTTTGGTCAGCTGCAGCCTTCTTCAAAATGCGCTTTGCTGTCTGCACTGCTCTCTCCGCTGCACCATTTGATTGGGGGTACTCTGGAGAGCTTGTTGTGTGGCAAAAACCCCAATCTTCAGCAAATTGCTTGAACTCATGAGTGCTGTCGAATAGATTCCTGGTATTGCTGTATTGGGAACCATTATCGCTCACAACCTTATCCGGGACTCCCAACCTTGCAAATATTTTCTTCAGGTTGTTAATGACACAGGTGGCAGTGTTCTGACGCAGTAATTCAATTTCAAAGTATTTTGAATAGAAGTCAGTGACCAACAAGTATGTTTGGCCTCCATATTCAAACAAGTCAGTCCCAACTACCTGCCAAGGTAATCCAGGGATGTCATGTGGATGCAATGACTCTCTTTGTTGTCGGTTGCAGAAGGCATTACAAATTGAACAGGAGCTGACTTTGTCTTTGATCTGGGCTGTCATTGAGGGCCAGAAGACGTAATCTCTGGCAAAGCTAAGGCTCTTACTTTCTCCCATATGAGCTCCATGGATTTCATCCACCACCTCAGCCCTCAGTGGTCTTGGAACGACTATTCGGTCTGATTTAAACAGCAATCCATCCTCCACACTCAGCTCTTCCTTAAAACTCCAGTACTCTCTAGCAAGCTCATCAACCTGTTCTTTCTCAGACGGCCACCCTTTCAAGACATACTCCATCACTACTCTCGAGGTTTCGTCAATGCTGGAGGTCTCCTTAAATCTCTTCAGTGTGCTGCTTTCAAATCCGAGCTCCTCAATAAGATTGATTCCAATTACATCTTCTGGTTCACTGACTGGCTCCATATCACTGAGAGGTGCTCTGCTAAGACAGTCTGAGATGACTTGCTGTTTTCCAAGGACATATCGCACATCAAGATCATACTTGGTAAGTTTCAATAGCATCCTTTGTAGCCTGGGGGGAGCATCATTTAGAGACTTGCGGAAGATAGACTCTGTTTGCATACCTTTTCTCACAGTTGGTTAGTGTTTTGGATCCGAATGCAACCGGCTTGCCGTCCTGTAGGATCACTGCACCAAGGCCTTTACTACTTGCATCTACATTTAGCACGGTTTCCTTGCTGTTGTCAAAATAAGCTAGTGCAGGTGCACTCGTGATGACTGATTTCAGATTGTCGAAGGCCTCTTGTTGTGGCTTTTCCCAAACAAATGCTGCATCTTTTTGGGTAAGTTGCAATATGGGTTCTTGTATGTCAGCCTTGTGCTTGATGAATTTGTCCAGGTAATTCACAGTTCCTAGTATGCGAAGTACACCTTCTTTGTCTTCTGGGGGTGGCATCTCATTAATGGCTCTGATCTTCTCCGGATCTGGTTTCAAACCTTCAGATGAGAACAGGTGTCCAACATAACTTACTTCTGGTACTCTAAGCTTCACCTTTTTAGGGTTGAACTTCAATCCTACCTCCCTGCTCTTGTCAAGTACTCTTCTCAATTTGTCATCAACTTCAAGCTGATCTTTACCATGTATCAGGAAATCATCCACTATGATTTCAACAGGAACCCCTTCAAACAGTCTGTCCATCTCCCTTTGGTAGATTTCAGGGGCTGGTGAGATACCAAAAGGGAGTCTTGTAAATCGGTATCGCCCCCACGGTGTGTTAAAAGTCAAGAGCTTGGAACTCTCCTCATCTACGGGGAGTTGCCAGTATCCACTGCATGCATCAAGTGATGTGAAACTCTTTGCACCTGAAAGTCGGTTTGCAACTTCTTCTACAGTAACCATTGGATAATGGGGTCTTTTCAGGGCCTTGTTAAGATCTCTTGGGTCAATACAAATTCTGACATCATCCTTTGACAGTGGAGTGTCCTTTCTTTTATCCTTCACCTTTCTTTTGTCAATAACTAGCATTGATGAGACCCATGACGTAGGCTCATCCTCTTTCACGATAATACCATCTTCTTCCATCTCTTTGAGTTTCTCTCGTGCTGGCTCCAGCATAGCAACTGGAATTTTCCTGGGAGGGTGAACAACTGGGGGTACTGAAGCATCAACTTCCAGATGTACTTTGTTTGGAAGTGTGCCGGGTTTGTCACTGAAACAATCTGGGTACTCCCTCAATATTGGGTCCTTCTGGAAGATGGTCTGGTTTCCGCGTGCTCTTGGCGTATCCGGCATGGCTGGATTAGGTACTGGTGTATCTATCAGTTGGAGATTCATAAACTGAAGGACTTCTAAATCCAAGCAGGCATCACATCCCAATAAGGGTGTAAAGTTCCCGTCAACAACAAGGTACAACAGGTTCATTTGACGATTCTTGTATTGAGTTTGAAGGCGTACACAGCCTCTTGGATGAATGGGCTTAGTTGCAAGCCAGCCTTTCAAGGGTTGCTGAATCTTTTGGAGAGGTTTTTTGGAGATTTTCTTATACAGATGAAAGGGTATGACGGTAGCCTCTGCACCTGTGTCTGCTTTTACTTCAACATTCTGCCCTTCAATCTTAAGAGTGATAAGGCTCTTTGTTGATTTCCTGGAATCGGAAACACTGTCTAGTTCAATAGATCCAAAATAGGTATGTACCTCCTTATTCATATTCCGAGTGTCTAGGTTTGGTGGACTTTCTTGTTGCACTAAATCAACTTTCGAACCTTCTTTTACATTCCCTGGGCACACTTGGGCAAAATGACCTTCTTTCTTACACTTTAAGCACTGTTTTCCAAATGCGGGACAACGAGATGGTCAAGTAAATGGGTGCTTGTAACCACAAAACTTACAAGAACGAGCAGCTGTCTTGTCAGCTTCTTTTGACTTTCTAACAGGCTGAATTCCTAATGAATGCTCAGTTCCAGCACTTGCTTGAATGTTGAACTTGAACTTTTGTAATTCTGAGGCTTCAAAGGTACGACAATAATCATGAGCCTTCTGTAGGGTTAGATCAGGTTTCTTTAGCAGTTCCCCTCTCAGCTCATCAGATAATACACCTCCCACAATTCGATCTCTTATTAGCGAATCTCGCAGTTCGCCGAATTCACATGTTAGCGACAACCGTTTCAGTTCGCTGACAAAGTTATCAACTCGCTCTCCCTCTTTCTGGTTACACTTATTAAACACTAACCTCTCATAAATGACATTCCTTGCTCCCTCACAGAGTGCCTTAAATTTGCTGCAAACATCCACATAACATTCTTTGTCTTCTCCAGTATTGTAAACAAAATGACTATATTCTTCAATCGCTTCGGGTCCAGCACAGTGAAGTAACATGTTTACCTTCAATTTGTCCGGTTTGTCATCTTTGCTTTTCGCCACAAGATAAATTTCAAACTGCATTAAAAACTTTCTCCAGTTGTCTGCTGCGTTTGCATCGAGCACCAAAGGACCTGGAGTTCTCGTATCTCGTTCAGCCATCGCGGTTTGTAACTCAGCCAAGCCCTGATAAACTCCTTGCAATCTCTAAAAGGTTTTCACTTCTGACACCATGTTGTAAGATAGCTTTAGATAAGGCTCAAATACTCAACGCAACATTAAACACTGTCAACACAATGTCCGACATAAGCCAACTCTCACGTTCGCGAGATGTGGGGCGGCCCACAAAAATGTAAGGGACTCCACAGAGGGGTACCCACAAGTTAATATTACAACACAGGACAGCTTTGGAAGTGCCAAATGCACAGTTCAATTCCTCAAGAAAGGAGAGGGTGACAATGATGATGATGATGATGACGACAATGATGAACATTTACAAGAGAGTGTCAAATGTATAAAAGGAAAATGTAGCACAAGCATGTAGTTTACAAGTATGCATAACAAGTGAAATTTTACATTAAAATTCATTTAATATATTATAAAATTGATCAACTCACAGTTGTTGAACATATACAAATGTTACAGTCCAGAAGATCATATCTTATTTGAATATTATTGTTGTCTGAAAATAGACTCTGAAAATAACAAAATAAACCAAAGATCAAGCATTAACACAGGTGTGGAATATTCTGTCAGAATAAGTTAGTAATAACTCTTACTAATATTAATGCTATTAAAAAGCATTTGACAGAAATACAAATTAAGTGGCGCTTGATAAATGGCACCAAAAGAGCAAGAACAAAACCAATAAAACTAACAGACACAACTAACAGACACAGGTAAATTGTAATAACTTACCAGTGGAAATGAAAATCGCTTTTTGTTAGCTGTCTTCTCACACTGTAGAATTCTGCCTGTTGTTGAGTCTAGAGCAACTATGAGGTCCTCTTCCTGACATCTACAATTAAAAATTTCCTGTACATTTACACTGTAGATAAACTTTCAATAGCACGTTACACTTTGTGCTTTTGTTGGTTGGTAACCTATTGCATTACCCCGTGTAAAAGTTTGTTACAGATGATGAACAAAGTACTCCAGTTTTAAACAGAACAACAACAAAATGCCATAATTTGCATTTGGAAAACAAAACAAAACTGGAAAACTTAGCAGATAATGCAATTTAAATGTGTTTATTATCAAGAAAAACCATTCACAAGGACACTGGGCAGACAGTGGCTTTGGTTAACTGCATTATTAAGATTATACTGGTAACCCACTTTCTAATACCTTGTTCTATGTCCAGGATTGGCAACTTTAAAAACCATTGTCATCAATGATGCTTTATCCTTTTTCCGTCTATCCCTGTTAGTCAAAAGGAGGCTCAGTGTATAACTACATGTACATTATTTATAGCTTTCTGTACCATGTTCCTACATTATGTCATCTTTCCCTCAGGTGTCATGATCATAGAGGGTGTGATTACAGAGTAAATAGAATGAGGGTACTTTCCACAACCCCCACAAATACATTTCCATCCGACACAATCAATCATTCAATAAACAGGGTAACCTTATAATAACTTTTATTAAACTTACTTGTGTTCTTGTAAGACTTGTTCTAATTTCATATTTGATACCACATCACCACTCACCAGAACAAAGTCATTCTTAAGGAAGGACTGAGAAAACAAGGTGGAGGTTAGATTCAGCAAGAAACTCCCCTAACATTTCATTACATATATACACTGTAACATGCCTTGATATGCATGTCCTGCCAAATCTTAGTTTATTTTTTTAAGGCATATTGTATGTATACATGTAACATAAGCAAAGCAGTCATCATTTTCAGACATTTTCTGGGAGCATATCAAGTATCCATAAATTTATTGCTCATGAAAAAGAACTCTTCCAAAATTATACTCTTTAAAAAAAAGAAAACAGAGCTCTTTCGTCAGACTTTTGATTCATGTTGTGATACTGTATTGATTTCTAACCTGTCGGTCAATTTCTCGCAGAGCATCACCCAATGACAAACAGTCTTCAATGACAATAGTTTTCACATCACATGGTGACCTTGAACTTGTCCATTTTGATTGGCTAAAAGACAACAAAAGAAATAACAATTATTATTACATGAGGTTCAGCAAAGGCTTGTGATTCATCAGAGGAAAACAAGCAATCATTTCTATGATCGTATGCCACTGGAAAATCGTGTTATTTTTTTTTAACTGAGTTCAAAAACATTGTTTATCATTGTGTTTCTGTTATCTTATATATAGATTAACAACCTCATTTCTAGGGTCTCTCATCTCCCCCCCCCCCCCGCCCCCACCCTCCCCTCCAGAGTGAGAGAGGAGGGCAGGAAGATGAGAGACCCTGGGAACAAGGTTGATAGATTAAATTTTTATTTTTGTATCATAATGCATCAGTCAATTCCAGCAGTGCCCATCCCCCCCCCCCCCCCCCCCGGGCAACCATGGGGCATTTGCTCAGGTTGTCAGTCCCGGGGATGGGGCAATTTTATCATGGCCCTCGGGCTGGGCATTTGCATACCCCAGGGCGACCCCCGGGCATTTGACACACGTGTTTCCGAAAGCACCATGGATGAGTTCATCGGGAAAGACGAGGCGTTTGTCAAACAATGACTTGTCCATCAGGGACTAGAGAAACTTGTAGATGTTTTAAAGGTGTGTTTTCTCAATTTTCGATATTTCTTCATTACTTGTAAGCATATAAATATAGGCGACAAGGTGAACTACATTTTGTTTATCACAAAACAATCACTGACGTGAACTCGACTATTTTGCATTTCGCATTCAAAACTAGCCTAGCATTTTTTAAATTCATGAAAGTGGAGTTAAAATACTTAAGGTTTGCGAATTCAAATGATGCGATCTTCAAGACAGATCTTGCGAGTTTAAAGTGCAATGCATCATCATTTAAATGTCTTGATTCTACACAGAAAAAGTAGCCTGCGAAAACAGGCACCAATCATCGCTCGCGAAATAAACATAATTAGAATTAACTAACACGTACTGTTGTCCTTGAAGTCTTACCGTTGCATTAAAATACTGAACAGTTGAACGTTTTATTCACTGATTAATAAAAAAACTGAAGAGGTGTTGGAAGGCGACAATCCCGGGGGCGGAGTATTTGCCCTCTTTCTTCATCCCCACCCTGAGGCATTTACACAGCTTATGTGTCCCCACCCCAGGGAATTTGCCCGTTTATTTTAAAAAAATGCTAATGCCTGGGGGTTAGCCTGGGGGTTAGCCCGGGGGGGGGGGGGGGGAGGGATGGGCACAGCTGGAATTGACTGACGCATAAGAGCACAGCTCTTTCCAGTTCCAAACCTCAAATGGTTCTTGATCTGATCAGCATGTGCACAGCAAAACACAAAGATCTCTTGAACTCCTGCTTCTACAAGGAATTCAATGGTGTAGTCCAGAAGAGGAACATTAACCAGCGGTAACAAGGCCTACATGTGTAATCAAGCACAAGCAATGCAATATTTCAGTACAAAATTTTGAAATTAAAAAAGTGCCATGAGGTGGGAACCCCTAATATATAAGGAACAGGCAGGAACTGAGAGTAAAGGGAACAGGGATAAATCGAAAGATAAAAGACACGTGAATTTTAACAAATCAATCCACTTACCCTGGGCGTCTCTAGAGTTATTGGTAAAAATCTGAAATTAAAACTATCTGAAAGAATAACGCCTTGAAAGATTTCTTCTCCTTTCTCCCATGACTCGCCTGATTTTCCCTCTCCTTTCTTCTTTTTCGAACTCATCATTTACTTGAAACAAACATGGCGCTTCAATAATCCTAAGTTAGGCTCCAGACTACCCTCACTAACTTAAACGAAAATTTCCGAATAAAATTCCGAAGGCCGGACAATTATCGATCAAAAATCGACAGCTGAAATTGCGCTGTGAGCAAAGCAGCGGTTTTACCCAATTCATCCCTTCCACGTCTTCTCTTTGTTTGGTTGCAAGATGGTGGGTAAATTTTTTGTAGAATCTGTGGAATATCTCAGTCATCTTTACGTTATTATTGTATATAATATTTGAAACGAAGACTTAAATAATTTAGTTACATTTTTTATTTGTTTCTCTTTTGTTAAATGTCTTATTTAAGCCTTGAATTTCTACCTTTCAGGAGGGACTATCGGTAGAGCAAATGGGCCGATATGCCAGTCCAATCAATCCAGCCGTATTTCCTCATCTGACCATTGTGCTTCTTTCTATTGGAATATTCTTTATGGCTTGGTTCTTTGTGTATCCTTTTATTTATTGAATTGATGATTTCAGTCATGGATCGTAATTTGTGAGTTTATATTTTAAGTTCAAGAGATGAGAATGCTCTTTGGTCAGTCTGCATCTTGAAGAGGTAAATTGAACTCTTAGTGAGTTTATCCAGTGCGGAGTCTATTCACTGAGATTGATTTTATTCGGAGGCATATTTCTCGTGAACTTCCACATCTCGACAACTGAGCAAATCGGTCGACAACAAACTGACAGTTCTTTGTCACGCAATCTTGAGAATCAAACGGATAAAGATTATTAGTATCACCCAACTAGTGGACTAATGCAAATCCTACATTTTGATTGGCTACGAAAGTGGCGCAATCGAGCGTGACGCCTTCTTTCGATTTATTCCCAAATAAATATTTTTTCAACTTGCATTGCTAACTTTATTATTGCCTTTTCTGTCCGACTAGCTGGGTGATGCTTAAAACAAGTAGACCCTTCGCCCTCAAGGGCCACGGGTCTATAGCCCGCAAGGGCTACGTGTCTAATTGTTAATTAGTAAACATAGGCTGCAAAAATGGAAAAGAGTAAATGGTTTCAGTTGTGTATAATTATTTGAACTGTTTCCCGGCCCCTGGTGTTGTGATCTCCAGAAATCATGATGCTTTTTATTTGTACCAAAATACAAAACAGTCTGGCCAATCTCATGTTTCCTAAATCCTTTTGTTAAACAGTACATGTATGCTTATCCCCACTGGGAGGCATCCTTTTAGTCACCACTGCCTCTGGCCAGCTCTGATACTATAGTCTCCTTTGAAGCAGTTGTTACAGTCATCACGCGACACTTCTCCCCACAGAAGCATTGCGTGATGAACCTAACAACATCTGTAAGGGAGACTTGATACTGTAAGCAGGTAAAAAAGTATTTATTTTTGGCCAATCTTATATGTGCAGAAGCATGTTGATCGTAGACTGTCAAATTGGAACTGGCTGCTCAAGATTTTAAGGTCTGAAGATGAAAAAATAAAGTTAAGTGAAAGAGGTCATAATTCTCAAAGCTGACCAAAAGGATTGCAGACTCCGGTGAGAATACAAGTACACGTACTTTGAGATCACAAAATCAGCTCAAGCCACAGGGTCCAATTTTTGGTTCTCTCTTATTGGCTCCGTTTATGCAAGCAACATCCAAATTGTATGATTTTTGTGCTATCTGTGATAGTACACAGATCCTTGTAGAGTTGCTTCATCAATGTCAAATTTGTTGACCTAGGAACGATTTCAAAATGTTTGGACAATTTGAAACAACTAAAGATTGACCTGTTTTCTTTTTTGAATTACATCAGTCAGTTGAATCCATTCCATATGGCTTGAAAAGGATATAATAATCTTACAAACCTCACCTCAGTACGTACAGATATCTTGTTAATCAAGTGTGGGGGCCAAACTGAGAGAATATTGACTTGGGTCTTGTCAATGTTACAATAAAGACCAAGGGCTGATATTCTACTGTACCAGTATGGTATTACGTTACTTAAAAAGGTTAAAAATCCCACAATCACAGATTAGAAAGACACCAAAAACTTCAAGCACACAACCTGATTTAGAGCCAACTTGTAGTGTGTACTTACGTCCGACATTTTCAAACAAAATGAGGAAAAGACAGTAGGAAGACAATAAAAAGAATCTCTTTCATCTAAGTTACTCTGTGTACAAATGTAAACATAAAACTTCCAGAAAGAGTGCTCACGTAGGATTATTTGGGACAGGACCCAGTCTAATACTTGGAGAGTACTAGACCAGCAATGGAGCAATCTGATTGTCTGAGTTTAGTTAGTAACCCTCTGAACCATCTTAGTTGTATAATGATTTAAGTTACAGATCCTTTTTTTAATATCCCTTATCAATCTGTGGAAATGAACAAATGAACAAAAGTTTAAACACAGAATAAAACTTAGCGCAACTTAGCAGACAATGCAAGATTTATTTAGCATATAATTCAATTTGTTATAGCCAAGCAAGAGGGCATCAAGCTTTCTTGGACATTGAAGATTATGATGAAGTTCTGTGTTTTTGTAATACTTTCCTTAATAGTTACCACAGCTATGAGGTCACATCCACCAAGTACAGCAGAGACATCTACAAAGAGCTGCTGGTGTCATTAGTTGCATCTCTTTTTATGGGATTTGGAGTGCTCTTCCTGTTACTCTGGGTTGGAATTTACGTATGACAATAGGAACTTTGTAACTATAGAGAGAGAAGCAATCTACATGAACAATCAACTATTCTGCAACAACTTAAGAAGAACTGTCGTGCTAAGCATGGCATAAGTTCTCTGTGGACACTTGTGTTTTAACAGAGAGAAATTTCCTTTAATGTAATAGTAATAAAAAAAAGTTATTTGTCTTTGCTAATCTTGCTTAACTGGGCTTGGTTGAATCTTTGTAACTTGTGTTCATAGCATGGGAAACAAGTTAGCCAGCAAGCAGTCTCTCTTTTGCTCGAAAATCCATGGGGAAGAATGCAAAACAAGTGAGCATGTAAGCGTGACATGCAAAAGGCAAGTGACAAAGCCAGGAGTCGTGAGTAGCACGGGCATTGGAAGACCTGCTCTCTTTCCCACAGAATTTCAAGCAAAAGAGAGACTGCTTGCAGTCTAACCAGAAATATGAGCCATCAGTTTATTGATATTATTTATCACGTTATTGACTCAATAGCCTGGGTTAACAGACATGGTTTTGAGCTCTACTTCTGGTTGTATATTTTGAGGAGATGTTAAACAAGGTCTGCATTCAGGCTAAATGGAGTTGTCATGGCAGTCACTGTTCTTTGTTCTTAATTCTCTATTTTCCAATTGTCCCATAATGCACTCTGTTTGCCCCCCAAATTTTACATAAATTATTGTTATGAAATGCTCTTGGGAATATGCAGACCTCCCAAGAGTATTTCACAACAATAGTTTATGCAAAGTTTGGGGGGGCAAACAGGGTGAATTGTGAGCAATTGGAAAATAGAGAATTGATGGTATTTCCAGCATAAATTGCTGGAAATATTTGGCGCTTTATTTGAAGGCTAAGGCTCGTTGTGCACTGCTTTCAACTGGCACACAGTGGAGAGAACTGTTTTAATCTTGTATATTGCTTTCCAACTTTATTTGACTTCTCTACGGGAGAAGTGAAACATTCTTTCCTTATTCTTTTTACAATACAATATGCTGTACAGTATTCATCTTTTTGTTGCATGGCAACAGTTATATATACACAAAGACACACATAGTATTTATCATTTCTGATTATCCGGTTTCACTTCAGATGAAGATGATGTTATCACGAAATCTCGACAGCTTATTTCCGTGCAATGTTCCTCCAGCGCTTTTGTGTTGAATATTTTCATAGTTGTAACCTTGCTGAAAGGTCGTTTAGTTGGTATTTGTTCACCTATTTGATAAAAACGTTGAAGAATTAAAAACTTGAAAAACTTTCATGATGAACTGATTGAAGAACAATAGAATCAGATTTCATGATTTATTGTTGTCAATAGTCGGCAGTCGACATGAACCTAACCCGATCTGTGTCTCATCTTGTACGTACGCGTTTGGAATTCCATGACTGTTTTTACAGGTGTCCGTCTCATGTGTTGTATTAGAGCCAAAACTTTCTCTGAATTCGTTAGCCGAGACAAATAAAGGAAACGTTGCTGATCTAGGAAGCTTGCAATCTAGGCTTGTTGATATGGTGGGTGACCGACGCAGTCTGTATCCTGTGTAGGAACATCGGCAGTCTGGGCCTGGGTATTGCGTTAGAGCAGTGGATTGCGTTACATGGGAGGGTGAATGGCTATGTACTGATGGTGGTTGGGCAGAATGAGCCCGTTTCTGGACAAAATGATCAGTGTTGCTGGCCTTTTGGAGTAAACTTGGATTGCCCGTATTAGTCTGTAGTAGCCTTCGTCTTTGTAGTCCTATTGGCGGCGTTTCTCGCACTGTGTGGATTCCGTTTAACTGCTTTACAAGCGTCCTTTCTTCCTTGTGTATATGACGGTTTCTAATGGTGTGTTCCAAGTGAATTGATCGTAGCCTGTCCTGAAGAAGCCTGTCTTCTAAGCTGTTCGAACGGCGTACTCTAGCCACACGATTGGAGAAGCACGAAGGAGGATCTCTGTTGAAAATTGACAGATCTCCCTTTCGCTTGACAGACATTATTCAATGACTCCTTTGTCGGAAATCTTTCCACTGTAGATTATCGAAAGATAGTTTCCAATGTTCCTCTAAAGCAACGTATAGATATTAATCCTGGTTTTGAAGAAAGATCAAAAGCAAGCCTTTCTTTGTTGAACGAAGAGGTTCGATTCAATGGAATGTCTTCCGGTGTCTTGAAGGCGTTCCACGACCCGTGAAAGCGTAGGCTCAGTTGAAATTCAACATTTCACGTCGTATTTCAATGGAACATGAAATATTATAGAGAGGGTTTACCGATCGCAAAAACCCTAAATGTTGATCGACCTTGAAATAGTTTGTTCACCCCTGTCAGTCCACGTTCGCTTGTTTGAACTTTGGAAGGCCTTGACAAGATCTTCAACAAAATCCGTCATATCACCCTCGAGCAAATTCTTTCGGCAGTGTTATCGTGTAACGGCGTTAGTAGGTGTGATTTAATCAATCACTCAGCATTTCACGACTTTCGACTTAAAAAAGAAATGAGGCGCGGAATAGGCAAAAACTTCCGTGTTTGGCACCGATGCTCATTAATTTTCGAACTTGGCGTGTTAAAAGGGTGCAAAATTCTCCGGTAATGATCTCGACAATGTTAGTAGAAGATTATTAGGTGGAAAGACAGTTAAAAACCAATCACAAGAAATTTGAATCAACCACAATCAGTCAAAAATAAACAAATCCTTATATAAGATATACAATCTCCACAGGTTTATTGTCGACTATCACTCATTAGAAATATCCTTTTACCTAAATCCAGTTTGGCAGCCGGCTCTGCGGGGTTCCTGCTTAAAATTCTTCAGATTCTCTTCGTATCCTTCTCCATGCACGATCGATCTAGCGTGCAGTACAGGCGGATTAGCTGGCTCTAGCGCGATACACGAGCCCGTGCACGAAGCGCGAGGGGAGTAAAAATTTTCTCATCTCGCGCTTTGCGTTCGTTCTCGCGCTTCGCGCGCGCGCTTGTGTATCGTGCTGGAGCCCGCTAATCCGCCTGTTCTGTAGGCTACGATTGATCGGGCCACAATTTGCCTGATCTGCTGGCTTGTAATAAGGGATTAGAACAAAATATATACTGTATGTGTATAATCTCAAGGTCAGCGTGCCGCTCGAACAATGAGGTATTCATCAATGAGTCCAATGAAGACTCTGGCTGGGAAGTTTGTTCGTAAATTGCCCCTCTAAACATCTTATCTTCAGACAGCCAATCAGAGGGCCGAAAAGCCCAGTCACTTTTGGCCTACGAACAGGCTCCCGGTGAGCCCGAACCGCCCCGATCGCTTAGCTCTCCGAATTCTTCGGTTTGGCACTCGCCGAATTTTTTTTTCCGACCTCGCCGGAAGCCTGTTCGCAGGCTAAGTCAATTTTGGCTGCCATTCTTAGATGGTCGTTGTTTTTGCCTTGAGCCAAAATACAGAGTCCATCACTCTCGTCACAGGCTCACAGCATCAATTTTTCGGTAGTTTAATTTTTGCCGCCAAAAAATAGGGTTTGAGATACATTTAAACGTTTACTTTCAGGTCGAAGAAACTGTTTAGTACAACAGTTATAGGGGATTCTTGCTGACGTCATTGCTCACTCATTAGTATATCGCTCTGCGTGCAGAAGGCACCATGTTAGGTGAAATGACTCCAAGCAATTAAAAAGGCAGTGAAACGTAGTACATGATGGAAATTTTAGCTCTTTGGGTGTAATATTAAAGAGGATATTGGCTTTCAAAATAATCATGCAAAATTTCTGGGTGGTAAAAGTGTTAATGATCTCGTAAATTCCTTGTAATTTGTTGTTGTTGTTGTTGTTGTTGTTTCTAACCCGCGTCCTAGAAAAAGTATTAATATATCAGGCTTAAATTCATTGGCAGAGTTAATCGTACTATGACCTTTCAATATTCAACCCTGATTTTTTTTGTAGCTCCATCAGAAACTGATTCGCTTATGCTAATGAGACAAATATTGTAAACAAGGATTCCCTTTAAAAGCCGAAACTCAGGACATCTCTAAATCAGGCCTTCGACTTTACTCGACGCCCTAAAGGGCTTTATTTGTGTACCGCTGGTGTTATCCATGATGAGGAGGTTCCCTAAATTGACCTCAGCTTCACAAATTTTGGCTTGCGTGCGTCTACATTTCCCTTTAGAAGTCTGCCGCAGGCGGTTACCATTTCAAACGGACTCGCGAGACGCCGCAGCCGCAAGTTGAATTTGCGTAAGTACTTGCTTTGAGTGACCAAACGGACTCGCAAGTTTCCTCGAAAATACATGCAAGTCGCATAAAAACCTATTTCAATGCTATGGGCTTAGTGCCGCCCGGCCAAAATGTAACCATCACGCAAATGGACGTCACTCAACCTGCGTTAACTTGGGTTGCGATGCCAAACGGTGAAAAATTTACGTTGACTTGCGAACAAATTTGATCAAGACCGAAGTGAGCGCAAGTCAACGCAAGTGCATGCAAGGCCTGGCCAAACGGAGTCGCAAAAAAAGCCAGCTTGGAAATGGAAAACGTGTTTTGACACCACTGGATGTTTGTTTCAAGTTATTTTTTATGGGCTCATTTCTATGTGTTATATTTAACACGTTATGCAAGCCCATTCAATGTCTCTTAAGAGGTTGTAGCCCACAGTTTATAACCGGAATTTTAGTGGAGCTCCGGCAGCCCTTCAGCGGAGCACCATAACTATAGGAACAGAACCACGTGCATGCATACAAATAGAAACCCATGCAACTCTTTTTTCATGGTCAACCTGGCTAGCGGCATGGTTCGCGGGCGCATGCGCCCAACGACGACGACGGCGTCGCACAACATGGCGACCATACCAAGTTATGCAGTCTTGGTTTACAGCATGTCTTTGAAATTGGACATCCATGTTATGGACAATTGACACCTGTCAAAGCATGCTATCCCCTGACCAATATCAGGTGCCCATATTGCGTTCAGGGTAAGAGTTCATGAAGGTCATGTGTTTTTTTAAAGTTGACCACTGACCAAGTATTGGCTTTCGATAGGGTCGAAGGTTCATGTCAGGTTAATTTTTGTATTCAGGGCAACGATCAGGGCCAGGTTGTTCGGAAAATGGTTAACGCTAACCCAGGATTAAAAGTTAATCAAAGTATATATTTTTTCTTGCATACAAATGTTTTTCACTGCTTTTGGGTCATGGGCTGCATTCTAGTTTGAGACCCTTCAATCTCAAAACAGAAGGCCGAACAATATAAAAAGAAAACCTCACAAAAACTCAACAACGTTGCAAACCTCAAATCAAAATTCTCACTTATTCTCTAATAGCTTAATCAGCCTTTAAACAACCCGGCCCAGGAGCTCTGCTTTTAGGCTTGGTTAAATCTTTATATTATCTTGACATCTACGCAACAGCTACCAAGCTAGCTAGCTCCATAAAAAGCTATCAGACCAGAAAATTTCAAGATGGCAGCCATACTACACTAACATGGCCGTTCTTTGGACTTCATCCTCTTTTCAAACCATGAAAGAAATGGAATTCTACTTTCAAGAAATCAAGTTCCAGGCGAGAGTAGACTCTCTTGATATAGAGACAAAGACTATCAAGGTTCTAAGAAAAATGACATTAAACCTAAGATGCTGGACTTCGTTTCAAGATGGCGGCCACATTAGACTAACATGGTCAATGTTTCACATTGACCATAACTTAGTTAAAAAGTTGAAGAGATGAGATTCTAACCTCGAGGGATAAAGTTTTAAGTGACAGTTTTATATGTTGATATTCACACAAAAACAGCAAGGTTAGTACATTAAAAGTTATTAGACCAGAAAAGTTGCACTTCGCTTCAAGATAGCAGCCATATTAGACTATCATGGCCGTTGTTTGGACTTAATCCTCCTTTCAACCCGTGAAAGAAATGGGATTCTAATATCGAGAGATGAAGTTCCAGGCGACAGTACACTGTCTTGATGTAAAGACAAAAACTCGCAAGGTACTAAGAAAAACGTTATTAGAGCTGAGATGATGGACTTCGTTTCAAGGTGGGGGCCATATTAGACTAACACTGCCGATGTTTGACATCATTCTGTTTTTCACCCGTTGAAGAGATGGGATTCTTCCATCGAGAGATGAAGTTTTACGTGACATTTTCATATTTTGATATCCACACAAAAACTACCAAGCTACTACATAAAAAGTTATTAGACCAGAAAATTTACACTTCGTTTCAAGATGGCGGCCATATGAGACTAACATGGCCGTTTTTTGGACTTCATCCTGTTTTCAATCCGTGAAAGAGATGGTATTCTAATATCGAGAGATAAAGCTTGAGGTGAAAGTAGATTGCCTTGATGTAAAGACAAAAACTAACAAGGTACTAGGAAGAACGTAATTAGAGCAGAAACGTTGCACTTCGCTTCAAGATGGCGGCCATATTAGACTCACATGGCTGTGGTTTGACATCATCCTCTTTTCAACCCGTAAAAGAGATTAAGTCCCAGACGAGAGTAGACTGTGTTAATTTAAAGACAAAGACTGGCAAGGTACTAGGAAAAACGTTATTAGACCTGAGACGTTGGACTTCCTTTTAAAATGGCGGCCATATTAGACTAACATGGCCGATGTTTGACATCAGTCTCTTTTTCACCTGTTGATGAGATGGGATTCTACCATCGAGAGATGAACTTTTACGTGACAATGTTATCTCTTGAAATCCACACAAAAACCACCAAGCTACTACAAATTTAAAAAACGTAATAGACAAAGTTGCACTTCCTTTCAAGATGGCTGCCATATTAGACTTTCATGGCTGTTGTTTGACATCATCCTCTTTTCAACCCGTAAAGGAGATGCGATTCTAATATCGAGAGATTAAGTTCCCGGCGACAGTAGACTGTCCTGATGTAAAGACAAGAACTAGTAAGGTAGTAGGAACAACGTTCTTAGACCTGAGATGTTGGACATTGATTTAAGATGGCGGTTCAATTTGGGGAGCTACAGAGGCCCGAAGGGCCGCCCAGCGGAGCACCCTAACTATAGGAACAGAACTACATGTATGCATTGAAATAGAAACCCGTGGAACTCTTTTTCAATGGTCAACACGGCTAGCGGTATGGATCGCGGGCGCGTGCGCTCAACGACGACGTCGACGTCGCGCAACATGGCGGCCATACTCCAGCTAATACGAAGTCTTAGTTTACAGCGAATGTCTTTGATATTTGACATCCATGTTATGGTCAATTGACACTTGTCAAAACAAGGTATTCGCTGACCAGTAATACGTGACCATATAGCGAGCTCAAGTTTATAGCTCATCGAGGTCATGTGTCTGGCCAAGTACTTGTTTTCGATTGGATCGCGGGCTCATATCAGATTAATTTGTTGTAATTATGGCCTGGTTGTTCGGAAATTGGGTTAACAAAGCGGGATCAAAAGTTGACCGAAATATAAATTTATCGTCTATACAAGTGTTTTTCACTGCTTCAGGGTCAAAACTTGAGATTATTCAAAATCAAAACAGAAGGCCAAGAATATAAACAGAAAACCTTACCGCTAAGTTACAAAACTCAAATGAAAATTACCGCTTATGCTGGGTTCGCTGAATCGGGTTTTGAACAAAGCGGCACAGCAGCTCCACTTCTGTGCTTGGCTAAATCTATATATTACGATATACAGACAGGAGGTGTGCGTACTGGAATCATCAACGTCAGGCTTCTAAATGCGGTTATCACAATGACATGTAACAAACAAGAAATGCAATTGCCATGCATTCTACTACAAGGAGCTGAAGCTGTCATATCCGTGGTTCGCACTCGCCGATCTTTTTTTTTACCTACAACCAACAAGAGTAGGAACAGTCCCAAATTGCGCGGAACGTAAACCGGGAGAAAGAAGCCCGATTTTAATTACCCGAGTGATCCAATTCTTCCTTTATTATCTTACAAAACTATTTACATATATAAAAGACAAAAAAAAGTAATTGAAAGAAGTATTCTTGCATTATATATATATATATGCGTCTTTAAGACTTAAACTTTTCGAATCTTGGAATATCCTTGCGTCAAGATAAACTGCCACGGGCATTGTCCTATTTGTGTGTTTCTACGTTCTCAATCCTTCTCAATTCTCAAGCCACATCGTTGTCACTGCATGACATGACATGACGGAGTGTTGTGAAGATCTATAGCAACTGGAACTAGTAGTAGCTTGGAAGCACGTTGGGGTCCGTGGCTGGCCGGACCTCCAGATTCACCCTCGGAAAAAAATCCTGGCGGTAGCTAGTATCGGTTTTTTTCTTTCATGACTTCTTTACATAATAAGCGAGCCAGTCAACTGGAACTCACCCGTTTTTGAGAATTTTACCGCCATGGTAGCCAAAACCAGTAGTTCATGGAGAAAAATTGTCGTCCAATAGTCAAAATTCAAACTAATTAATGATATGCCTCTGGACTGCTGGATTCTCTAAAATATGTAAATGTAATTTGTTTACCCACGGAGCACCAAGGAGTTCACAGAACTCGTTCAGAAATGTCCGTGCATTCAAGGATCGAATTGGAATTTGAGAAATGTTGGTTTTTGAGGAGAGGGGAAAACCGGAGTACCCGGAGAAAGACCTCTCGGAGCAGAGAAGAGAACCAACAACAAACTCAACCCACATATGACGCCGGGTCCGTGAACTGAACCCAGGGCACATTGGTGGGAGGCGAGCGCTCTCACCACTGCGCCATCCCTGCGCCATTCCTGCTCCCCTCCCCTGCTCCCCTATGTGTGGCGCACAGACTTAATTTGCGCCAACCGCCCGCCGTTTTCTTACAATAACAGACTGACTGAGCTCACTTGTTGGGTGGTTACAGACTGCACCAAAAGACCCTAAGAATCCACCCGAACTACACCGGAGAAATTTAAAAACGTAGCTTTTATCTCTCCGGTTAGGCCTACCGTCCACACCAATCCTGACCGAAAACGCTCTTCAAACCGGAGGAAATTGAAAACGGCGGCCTTGCGTTTTAGTGTGGACACAAAACATTTTAAAAACTGAGGTTTTCGAAAAGGATGACGTCTTCATAAATCATTTTAGTAACGCTAACCTTGAATTTCTCCGGCGTAATGTGGACGGAAAAACATTTGAAGCGTTTTCGGTGTGAAGCCTGACTCCGTTTTTATATTTCTTGGCGTAGTGTGGACGGGCCTTGGTGAAGGATGTAAAAGTGCGAGACTCCCACGAGAAAGTCACTGAAACGATTTACAGTTTGCGCTCGAATAGATTTCGTGCATTGCCAGCCTCACTGGATCTAGCTAGTTTTGCTGAAAACCTAACTAATATGAATACTAGAAACTAATACTCTTCTACAATCGCGGAAGTGAAAGTTCGTTATCGTGAACGTGTTCAGTCTTGTTCTTTCTTCCAACTGCAGAAATATGCTGGCAGCTTTTACTAGGAATATCCACATCGCTCATGGCATGTTTGCTGAAAGGGTGTTTTTCTTGACCCTCTGATCTCGAAGCATTTCTTTGTTTGTCGTCGTCAACACTAGCAAGAGGATTAAAGGAGTCTTTGTTGTTGACGCTTTCAATGACAGTTTCATTTTCTAATATCACAGGAGGACAGTTAGTGCTTAAGCTTCTCTGTCTCCAGATTAACTGCACAGCAACGCCCTGACGATTGCTGTTCCTGTTCGTGTTTTTTTTGTCAACAGGTACATCAACCACTTCTCCGTTTACCAGTTTTGGTCTACAATTCGTGCTGTAACGCCTCTCTCTTGAGCTTGCAGGGCTAACTGGCTGATCAGAGCTTATCTTGTTTGCTTTGTTTGGTTCCCCTTTACATGTTTCAGCAACTCTTCCTCTTGAAATAGTCGGTGCGCTATTGGTGCTAAAGCTACGCTGTCTTCGCTCTTTACGTGTTGATGCAAGCTTGCTATTTTGACCACTGATCATGGCGTCGTTCCCCTTACACCTGCGGTTACCCTCATCTTCAGACGAAACTGTGGTACTGCTCTTATTCGGAAGAAACCTTCTCGTTTCTTTCCAAGCCCAGGTTGCACTTTGCGTTAGTTCAAGGTCTAAATGATCCTGTCTCCATGTACCATTCACTCCTGATTTCTCAGACTCAATTCTAGAAGATGCCCCCATGTTATCTCTTTTAAGGCCAGTAGTAACTTCATTTTTACCAATTGCTTCCCAGGTGGAAAATCGAGGGTGTGTGCCAGTGCTGAGGCTTCTTTGCCGTGGCTTATCTTTACATTTAACAAAGGTTGAAATACCTGGCCAAGTTTCCGAATGCGGGTTGCGGTTTGTTCCATTTGAACCCCCTGACAACTTGCAAAAGACACTGGAAGGGTCTTCATTTCCTAAACGAACAGTGGTGCTGCTACTGTGGCTTCTCGATCGTCCATTTACCAGTGGAAGCTGGGTTAAAGGGGCCCCACTGTAACGGTCACCTGTAGACAATGAGCGGTATCTTTGCTGTACCCCTGGCGTCTCACCTGATGAGCCATGTCGGCGGGTTTCGTTACAAGAATGAAGCTCTTGAGACAATTTCCTCCTCTCGGCACTAACTGGTGGATTTCCTTTCACCTCTTGTATTTGTGTTAACTGTTTCCTCAGCTCTTTTTGTTCCCGCGATATGAGCGATCTGGTCTGCTCTACTTCGGCGTTCAAGCCATCTAGTCGATTGCTAAGACGCTGGGATTCCATCTTATTCAGACGACGAATCATGAAAACTCGATTTGATACAACTGAGGGGCTGTCCTCCCTCGGAACAAACCATCCCGACGTCATCTTCAAGAAATTCCTGCATTAACTGTCTTGTGTTGACAAATTTTTTTGGATTTTTATCTTGAGTGCTTCTCGTGTTCTCGGCTTCCCACTCATCACTGAACTTGTTTAACGCTGTATGTACTGTACAGTTTTGTGCGTCACCGATTTAGAGTTGTCAAAACATGTCGTGCAGCAAGTCGTGCAATTAATTAAAAGCGTGAATTAAACCCCAACTGCAAACAAGTGGACGTTGTTGTCGCTAATGACTCCTCAATAGAAAAAAAGTTCACCTGCAGATTAAGAGATATTGGGAAGAAATATTGCTGTCACGGCATTATAGATAATTTTGTCTCTGCTCACAAGGCTGAACTAGATGAAAGCGCAGTTGCCTATGACAAAACCTGATGCAACCTGAGTATAATCTCAACAAGTCAAGTGGCAGTTGAAACTCAAGGTCTAATTTTATTTGCGGTCACCTTTATTACTTAACAAAGAGGTGGCAAGAGTTTTCTTTAGTCCTGAGAGAATGGATCTGATCGCTAAATGCAGTAATAACGTCATTCTTGCACCTCTTTTGTTTGCTCCGAGATACAACTGGATTTTTCTATCCATCGATCTTCTGACAATGTTCAGAGATGTACTTAATCGTAATCCCGACGAACATTCCTGACAGAATATTAAGCAGATTTTCATTTTGTCAATTATCTGAACTGTAAACTTGTCGAAATTCCTGTGTAGTCATTAATCAAATAAGGATGAATTTGTAACATCGCGTGTAGATAAGAAAAGCAACGACAACATTAATTTATTTATGTATTTCCATAACAATACATGGCATTACCTATTTAAACGTACTAACGAAAATATAATATCATCGAAAATAAAAGTAAAACTTATTTTACAACGAAATAGGCCATTTTCGAGGTACCTTGAGCCTCTAGCCTCTTCAAAACGAGTCATATTGAATGAACCTGTATGAATCTGAAGGCAGAGTGGGACAAACACATTTTCGCACGAAGACTCGTTTTGAAGCAGACGCAAAAGGCAACTCGGAAAAGTAAAAGCAACAGTTGATCGACTTATAGTAGGATCAATGCCGTTAAAGAGGAACAAATATTTTGCATTAATATCTAACTGTTATTTCATTAAAGAATTTTAAACGTAACCAGGAGCCATTATTCTTGACCTAACCCATCATATAACTGGCATGAAAAAAGGAAGTGTATTTCATTTTCAACCTCAGTTGAATGGCAGAAAGAGCAGATTCTCAAATTTATAGGAGTCTTCAGTTTTGTGTGTCTACCCGTTTCAATACATAATCTATGAATCTCTAATCGAAATTTATTAATATCATTCTGTGATGGGGAACCAGATTTTTTGGTATCTTTTCTAAAAGAAAGTTGAAGTGTAGAGTGCACCATTGGGATGGTTTAGGGGTTTACTGTCCGCTAAAGCGGTAAAACTAAAAATGCCAGAAGACCCATAAGGTGTAAACGTTTATGTTAGTTTTAAATCAATTAATTCATTGGCCTTGCGGCAAGGGCAGGGGGTGGAGTAGAACGTGCTATGTTTAGACCCATTTACGTTACTTCTTTGATAACATTGCAAAACTGCATGTGTGGTTCGTAAATTGAATTAACGCAAAGGACTGGGTACGAAAACGATATATAGCACATGGCATGCGCAGTGGTTATGCGTCCAACATGTCAACATGGCGGACACTTTCTTTGGTTTCAATCCAGAGATTCCTGTACGTTTACCATTTAGTTTATCTCTCGAACAAAATAATTCTTAATTGGGACTATCAAGTATTCCAAGAACATTTTTCTACTTAACTGTTAACTAATAATTCTCATTATTGTAGGCCTTTGAGGACGAGGACTTGTCCGAATTAGACCCATCGCTGACGAATCTCGAAGAGGGAGCTAACTATGATCAGCTAAATGACGATACATTTGGAGCAGGAGCTTTGGGTAAATTGTCATTTGACGCGTTATAACGTTAATTTAAGGTCGAATTTTCAAAAGACGCGCTTGTATTTGAGTAACTGACGGAACCACGTCGTAAATTCACTTGAAAGTGCGTTGAATGAAGGCTCTTTCCTGGTTTGTTTTGTAAGCTTACAACTGTTGGTTTAATGCAAAGTTAGCAGTAAAAACGCTAGAGACAATTTTTCTCCTGTTTGTTTGTAATTTGCCGTAAAATAATGCTGCAGTTTTTACGTCGTTTTTTTTTGGTAGTGTATTGCTTCTGTCATTTCTTGCGTCCTCGCTCTTGCAAGTGACCCATATTTGTCATCGAAGTCGTATGTTTAGAGACAGTGGCTACAAATTCAAAAGGTCTTTGGGCCGAATTAGGACCATGTAGAAAAGGAATATTTCAGCAAGAGCTATTGAAATCCAAGAAGAAAACTGGGGGTAGCCATACACTTTTCAGAGATAAAATTTTAGCCTTGAATCTCAAACAAAAATGCTGATATCAGCATGTTTCTTAAAAGAGCGAAACATATTTCTTTGAAGAGTTACTTAGAATTTAGCTTCCATGATACTCAAGAGCCAAAATATTTTTAAAGACTCTAAGAATATGTGCATGGAAATGATACCATGTAAACTACTTGAGGTATGATTTTAAAACTCCACAATAGTGCCATTAGTGTTCCTGACAGCTCTCCTCTGGCTTAGAAAACAAAATACAGTTATAATAGTTTTTGCACAACCAGAAACTAATCATGTGTTATAAAGGCTTGCCACTTCCATTTCACAAGATAAAAAGCAGAGGTAACCAGATGCTTTATAAAAGTTAAATGAGTTGTTTTTAGACTGTTAGACTAGCTGTTAGCACCCGTGATACACAATAAGCCTACTGGTAATATTATTTGCCACTTAACCTTGACATTGGTGTTGTGAAGACATCAAACCTTGTTTGCGATGCTGATTTTAATTTCAAAATTGTTTACTTCTTTACAGAAGATGACTGGGAAATTGCTCACAGAAAACTAGCAGGTATACAGAATGAAGATGCAGCAAGAGCAGATTTTGATGATTGGCTCAGGAAAAAGGGACTTGGATCAGAGCATGATGATCCTAAATCAAAGTTGTCAAGAGCTGTTGAGACTGCCAAGGATGATGACTCTGAAAATGAGCTAGATCGAGAAGAGGTACTGTCTGACTTCTCTACTACCCCGAGATAAATGCAACTTTTAAGTTTGTGAGAAATTCAAAATTTTAAGTTCCCACAAATTCACTGCCGCTATATACAGGCTATATACACTGTCAACATGAAAAAGTAGTTTTGTATTTCTTTGCATTTTATTTCTTGGAAAGAAATTTTATGTACATGAAGCTAATGCTAATTAAATGTAGTATTTGAAAAATATGCTTCAGAAGCATTTTCCAGATCCATTTTGGGTAATTATTTGGTACCCTATGCTTTTAGCTGCATACATGTATATATGTGGCTGCAACATGTACAGGTACATTGTTATTCCCAGGACCTCCAAGATTGTTTGTGTCTTTTTCAGTAACTTAGCCAGTAAGCATACTTTGCTTTGCTTCCTAAACTTGTGTTTATTTCCTGTAGATGAAGAAGGAAATCTATTCTAAAATATTGTTTCCTTGACTTGCCAGACACTCCTTTTGTATTAACTGCATTTATATAACCTAATTGAACAGGAAATTCTTGAGCAGAACTTAACCAAACTGGTTGACGATGATGAAGGTGACTCTATACCCATCCCCAGAGTCTCATCAAAGTACAAGGTATAAAATCTAATATCTGTACACACATCCCCCTTATTTTGTTTAACAGGCTAATGTACTAGACATGTGTTCTGTTGTAGCTATTCTTCAGTTGACATGTGGTACAAAGGTCTCTCTTTCTTGTCAAATGTAAATTTATTTTTCAAGTTTACAGTATTTTGCGAAATTACTTGTGTATTGTTATTCACTTTACACTGTACATTGGATCTGTCCAAAACTTCTGATCAGTGCTTGAAACAAAAACAGCATACCGTGAATTAGTAATTTAACTTGTACGTACATGTCCAAGTAGTGCGTTTAGCCCTCACCTTACTGCAGAGGTCTGATTTTCTTATCAAGTAGATATATTATTCTTTAGGGGGGAAGTTGTGTAATTATATGACTTTCTACTCTTATTGCCAGGACATCAAACACCCATCAGGTATAAACCCAGTTTGGGATGGCACATCACCTCTCTCCAGTCCAACTTCAGCTACATCATTACATGATCTGGTAAGCTCTTTCATTAACACTGTATTAATATACATAGTACATTGTATTGCAGGTGCACTATGTCACAATGCAATAACTCACTTGACACTTGATGCATAAGGTACATACATGTACAACTAAACACAGTTGTATAATAATAATTTATTATAATTACTCTGGTATTAAAAAGTGCATGTACATGTAGTACTACCATGAAGACTACATGTACACTGAAAAAACAACAACAACAACAAAAACACTGTAATTGCTCTGTAATTGGCTCTGACCGAATCTATGCGTTACTCATACCTGTACTAGTCTTCTTCGGTTTTATGAGGGTTGTCAAGAAGAGTTTCACAGTTTCTTTGGTTTTAAATAATAATAATTATGGCATGCAGCATTGCACATTATTTGTAGTACTAACTAGGTTGAGTTTACAATACCCAAAACTGCTCGGTGGTTGGCTGACACTGGTTAATATGAATTTTATACACGATTCACAATAACAATGGCAACAGGGATTTAGTAAGCCCAGCAAGTGCATTATACAGTACATTACTTGACTATCCGCTGCAAGATGACAACATGAAATTATCAAATCTTCCTTTTTTGGTGTGGGTGGGGGGTGGGGTGGGGAACCATGACATCAAATTTCCCCTTATAATCTGTTTTGAATGTAATGCTGCAGTGTTAACATTCTGAGCTGAGGATGGTTCTAGCCATAAAAAATCTTACTGAAAATGTATTCATGTGGAGATTCAAGAGATCCTCAATGCAGTACATGCAGAAATTTCTGTTTTCATTGCTATTCTACATGGCATTGCCACTGTAGTTACATAAGTCCCTTGACATATCACTATCATTCATTGTGTGGAGTTTAAGATACCATAGCTCTTTCCTTTCTGAATTACATGTATTGCAAATTTACATAGATCTACATCTTTCAACCATTCTCTATCCATACATCTGTTCTGTTAGGAAACTATGTCTTTAAACTGATTATTTTTTGAAGATATCGCCATCCTCCAGTATATGGGGCTCACCTTCCAAACTTGATAAAGAAAACACAAACAAAGGACCTGTGAATACTCAGCCATCACCACTACAAGAGATACTAAAGGCAGAGGGAGAAAGGAAACGCATGCCAAGAAGACCTTTCTCACCAGCCTTTGAGGTGAGTAAATTTAGGCGATTTGTGTGGTGAACCTGATGTCTCTTCATGTGGTGTTTGGGAATTAAATCAATGTTCCTCAGAAACAGTGATTATAAAGTGGGATTTGAGATGTGAATACATTTAAACTTAATTATCGTAAGAGTGAAGAAGTTGTGGTTGGTACATGTACATGTAGATGGTTTGCATAGAATGCTTTTCAATTTAGTGCCATACATGTGAAACCAAAACCAAAGTAATCACTTTGGCCATTGACAAAGGACAAAGACATTCTAGTGACCCTATCAAAACTCAAAGCAAAATGACTGAAGAGAAGTGCAGGAAAACATATGCAAGTAGGTCATGATTGGTTTTGGGTTTTACTTCTGATTGGCTGACAAAGTGGCACAAATATTTTAAGCCAATCACATAACACAGTAATCCAAACCATATCAACTGTGAATTAGTATCAATGCCCAAGTGAAAATCATTGTAAGGCAATACAGGTTTTTTTTTCTAAAACAGCACTCTTATCAGATACTTGTATTGTTTCACTGTGTTCTGATCATCACCTTTTGTTGTCTTTATAGGATGACTCAATTGTGCAAGCTGTGCCACGCCAAGGCCTTGTACCACCAAGTCGTTTTATGAAGAAGCCTCAGCCTGTAAATGCAATAAAACTGGAGGACTTAGAGAAAGAACTTACTGGAACGGATGATGCTCTGCAACAGGTGCCAGAAGGGCCAAAACAGACACCTCGCAAGTTGATGATTGGACAACCACCTCCTGGTATTCCAAGACCTATGATGACACCTCCAGGCTTTCATTCTCCTGCAGCCAGGATGGTTAGTATTGTACCATGGTCATCAGTGATAGCTAAGCAGCAGCCACAAATACGGACTTCAAAATAACAGACAAGTAATGCAAGTTACAGCTGTAAAGGTGGATTGGATTGGATACATGCACGTATAGAGAGATTCTGGTTAAATTGACTTTTAATTATATTTATAATTGTTGTTTGCAGCACACACCACCAGTACCTTCCCATATGTTTCAACACAGACCCAGTTCATCCAAGCACCCCATTCCAAGTATGCCTGGAATGCCTGGAACTCCTGGATTGCACGGAATGCGTCCTATGCCTGGTATGTCAGGCCCAAGTCCTCACTTGATGCGAACACCAAGAGGGCAACCTTTTCCAAGACATCCATATCCCATGATACACTCCGATCCTGGTGGGTATTAAACTACATTTGTGCTATCTTATAAAAGGGAATCTTGGTTGAAAACAGGTTTGCTCCAAATCATACAATGTAAGTTGATGTTCATGTTACATATAAATTGCTTCACAGGTTTACAAATGTACCTGTTTTGGATATGTGTTGTGTAGTGTATGCCATAAAGGATTTGGATTTCTAATTTCCCATACAGTGTATGCTACTGTGTTTGCATGTATTTTTCAAAGCTTGATTGAAAATTATGATGTCACCTTTGCATGGTGTTCAGTGTTTGAATTTGAAGATCTAAATTGAATCTTATCATTTCTAATGTAAATGTATTTCTAATTTAAATTCTGGCTTAAGTCTGGTTAATGGTGAAATTGTCATCTTTCCAAACTACAGTCACAGTATGTTTGTTGTCATGATTTTTCCTCTGCTAAACTTTATGAATTTCAGAATTTGAGAATTTTTTGATGAATTTGAGTTTAAGAATTATTCGTCTATTTTTTTGTGTACATGGTGGAATATGTCTTGAATAAATGTTTCATGAACAGTAGAACTTGCAATTATCATAGTGGGCTTAAACTTTTAGATTAAAGTTGTGCCCAAAGTAAAGCTTCATGTACTGTGCAAGATTTTTGTCAGCTGCAAGTCCAAGAAACAAATTACAAAAGTCAGTGCTTAATAGAGTCTGATCATCCTTTTTGATCTTTGTATTGTCCATTGCAGGCCACATGATGATGCGAGGGAACATGATGAACTTTCCAATGAGTCCACAACACCCTGGAAGGTTTGTCAGCCCTCAGCTTCACAACAGACGATTTCAGGACCCAAGACAGAACTATTCAAGACAACAATATGACAACCGATTCTCCAATGATAATCGCTCACCTAGACAGCAGGACAGGGGTGAACACCATCACCAGTTTACTGATTTAGAGAGGAAAATTCACAGTATATTGAATACAGTTGAGAGTGGCCCAAGACAAGATGATCCATATGCCGGTCTCATGACAAGAAGAGAGAAGGAATGGTTGATCAAGATTCAGCTACTTCAACTAACAAGCAATGAACCAGAACTAGATGATTATTATTTTCAAGTTAGTAATGTCATTGCAATGCATTTGATCCTCAATGTATGAAAACAAAATCGTTGCAAGCACAAAGCCTCAGGTGGTAAATTGTTTTTCATTCAGTTGCAATGTTTCTTTCTGCTCTTTGATTCTTTGTTTGTTTGTTTGTTTTTTTTTAATTTTATGCTTTAACCAATGAGGAAAAGCATGTTTTGTTTTATTTCCCTTAATTAATCAGAAGTTAACAAACCAAATCTTGATTTACATAATCATATACATCACATTGTAACACAATAATCTTTATTTTATCTTGAATTTAAGACAGCAAGATTGTTAGTAGGTTCAAGAAATAAAATAAATAAAGAATGATAAAAATAGCTGTATTGGTTTGTTAACATTATAATCTGCTTTTCGTTCTGATAATCATTATTGGCGCAATGAATTGGATAACTGTCATTTTGGTTACAGTTACTAGTAGATAAATGCTTCACTTTTTTTGTGCAGACTTATACAAGGAGAAAGGCTTCTAAGGAACAGGCAAAGCAAACTGAAGGTGTACAGCATAGTGATCAAGATAGCAAGACAGGTAGAGAAACAACGAAGATGGCCTTGCCACAGTTTGAAAGAGAGAAAAAGAACTATACTCCAAGTAAGTGCTACTTAAAGTGTGGTTACAATACAGTCGAATTACACCATCAACTTTTGATGCAATTTGCCAAATCAAGTCTTGTGTGTGAATGTGATACATCAAACTATTTTCAACCAGTGACCTTCCACACACCAGTCTGAAACTCTACCAGTTTGCTATAGGAGTCTCCTGCTGGGAGCTAAACAACATTAAATGTTGCGGGAAGCTTGGCACACTTGAACTCGGTGATAAATTTTATAACCAAATTGAAATGCACCGAGCACCACATACAATGGTGCGTGTACAGCACTAGGATTAGTTAAGTTGATGAGTGAGATTGAGTAGAAAAAAAGTGTTAATCAATCAGTCAGTCAAGTTTATTTCCATTTTGGTCAATACATGTCACGTTAAATTAAGACAAATGTGAATGTATGGAGGAGGACTAAAGAAACCTTTACAAGCTTTTACAATGTAGTCCCCCTATAAATGACCTTAATTACAAAATATGTAATAGAAAGTGTTGGTACAGTACATGTAAATGTACTGTTAAAGGGACACTATTGTGAGCAGTACATAAAAAAAGGCAAAACCGTAAGAAGAGATGTATTTATTGATGGATAGTGTGTGCTGGAAAAATCTCTAAAAACAAATTACATGTACAATTTGCTCTTCTGTCAACAATTCATGTGGTGTCTTCATCTTGGTGTTCTAAGATCATTTTTCACGTGAAAGAAGATAACTGGGATGTTTGCACTCTTGGAACCTGTGTAGTTGCTGTGTTTGTTGAATATTTTGTGTAGTTTTTAGGTACAAACATGTTGTTAGTGGTGTTCCTTTCTAGTACGAAAAAGATCACCACTGTGTTTCTCAGTTATTGAACATTTAGACAGTACTGTAGTTGACAGGAGAGTTTTCTCTTTCACAGTGGACTTCCAAGGTACTTTAGGAAAGGTGTCCTCATCATCTGTACTGCATCCAAGGCAAATGGTGGATTTGATGCATATCAGTAAAGGATCAGAACAGGTAAGTTGTTACAAACTGCCTTTTTCAGCTTATTGCATCTCATTCAAAGATTTTTATTTAATATTATTAAAAAATGTTGTGCCAATATAGTAAATGGTTCAGATGTTCCTATTGTTTGATAGTCTGAGTGAAGGTAGGTATGAAAATAATTGTTGTAACAGCCTAAGTGGAACTCATCTTCAGCGTCAAGATGACTGCTGTTCTGGTTGTGGAAATGTCAGCCACCAACAACAGTTCTTGTCGTCAGAACAACCCTTACCCAGACAATCACAATGTATGATCTGTTGTGCTACTTTTTGAGAAGGAGAGAACATTTTCTGTGTTCCTACAGAGATGTAATGCACATGTTAAGTAATAATTTTGTAGATTAGCAGAATTGGAAGTTTAGGTGAAATGCCACTATTTAGTCATTAATCTGTGTTTTTACTCCAACCAGGAAAAACAAGGCAGTTCAACCCCTATGAAGGACACAAAGAGACGCAGCCAGCTGCTACTTACTATAGAAAAGGTAAAGTTTTGTTATGTATGCATGATGGATGATAATACATTTAATGGTATGTATGACAAAATTCTTGATCATG
Organism: Orbicella franksi; assembly: GCF_964199315.1. NCBI lineage: Eukaryota > Metazoa > Cnidaria > Anthozoa > Scleractinia > Merulinidae > Orbicella > Orbicella franksi. Next base: position 28,095,174 of record NC_138146.1, read on the forward strand.
ATTGGTTCCCTGGTATGTATTTTTGGTTATCAAGTGACAGCTATCTGAGTACAACTTTTTGTAATTGGATACCTACGCCATTGGCTCATCAACAATTATGTGTTCTTTAACCAGTTATCAACACTCCCTGCAGGTTTTTAACTTATGGAAAGCAAGTCCTGAAAAGACTTCTTTAATCTCAAAATTTGTTACTGATGCGATTTTATTGGTATCTATACCTTTTCTGATGTGGCTTTGATTAGAGCTATGTACCTTTTTCCCCAAGAGTCATTGGGAAAGAGGCCTTGTCAAGCTTTCTGCATTTAGTTTTAGAGAATTTATTGAATCCCAATTCATGTTTTAATGTTAAAGTTTTACAAAAGCTGTGATGTGTTAATTCTTGTTATTTCCAGAGCTATGATTGTGTTTTGAATATTGAAAGTTTAGAGAAAAAGTTAATTCATGTTGAAGAACAGGAAAGGTATGATTGTAACAAAGTTTGAGCTTACATGTGCATGTACAGCTGTACGTACTTACACAATGTACTATTAAAGACCTACTAGACAGCTAGGCCATTTTTGTTTTCCAATGTGTCTTTTGCAGAGTTACATGTTTGCGCAATCAAACAAAATATGTTGTGACCTTACAATTAGCATATCGCATGTTAGAACCTTAAAAGCTCTTGCACTTATAAACAACTTCACACACTGGTTTCACACCTAAGCAACAATACATGCAGTGAAACTATTCCTTTGAGAGATGTATTTAATGTTGTTTTTCGTTTCAGGAATGAACTCTTCGAAACCAGGCAGCTCACTGTGACAAAGCTGTTTAACCTGTTGAAACTTTCTGTTGAAGATTCTACAAAGTATGTCAACTAAATTGACCATATTATTAATGGCATGATAATATTATTCTCAGTATTAGACTGAAACTAGCTTGCAACTGAGGCTAATGCGGTTAGATGACATTATTCTCTTTTAATGATATTCCCCCACATAAGCTACAGTTCCAGTGCAATATTGAGAATACGAATATATGGCCTATTGACTGTCATACAAACAATAGCAGTTTTCCTTATTGGATGTAGTTGAAATTAAAGTATTGGCACTTGAGGTGTAACTTGCCTTACAGTACCTTCACACTGAGATATCCAACCATGTCAATATTTCGTGGTGTACGCTGTATGTGTGATTTTAGTCCTTTACAATGTAATCTAGTCTTTCAGATTTTGTGGGAAACCAAATGAATGGTCATTTCTGTGAAGATGTCTTTCACTTCAAACTGTTTATTTCACTGACATTGCGTTGTCGTCTTTGATCATTACACTCGAAAATATATTTACATTTCTTATCCTTACTTGTATTCATACCTTTTCCTTTTTTATTTTTTTTCAGCTGCGATGATGATTTCTTTGTACAATTTCTATCAGTTCGTAAAGGAAAACTTCTTCTCAGTAGGGCACTACCCATGTTTAACACGGTAGGGCTTCTTGTATAGATCTCTTGTGTTTCCGTTAACTTGCACCATGAGTAAAGTCTGCACCAGGCTAGTGGCCCATACAGCCGAGGCTCATCCCGGTCTCTGTAGCATCAACCAGTTACGTGTAGGAGTATTTTTACTCCCCTCCTACAGTGTATATGGGAAGCTAGTCCAATGCAGGATCACTTCCCAGTATTAAATTTGCCAGGACCTATTTTTAACACTAGGGCGAAGAGAGTAGTAGTCCCGACAAGCACCGTTTTTTTTTTCCTGGAATGGTCCAATGGAGCAAATCAAAAAAGTGCTTACTGTTTGTATTACCTGGAACCCATATTTTCTTAAATTTCTGACTGAGTGGAAAGCATCCTGGGTTAGAGAGTGTTTGGACTAGTTCTAATGGATGGATGAATGGCTGAAGTGTGTGGGTTAAGAAAATACAGTGAAACATTGTGTCGCCAACGTTTGGTAAAATTCTTAGGTTTCTTATTATTTTGTAATATTATACCTTTTAATGAAGGAATGCTTTGGTTCTTACTAGGTTCAAGTGGAGGCGGTGCTATTGGCAATTACCAGGAATATTTCATTACTCATCAAAAAAGACTTCAGTGGAGAGGTAACAATGGCATTTAGAAATCACACTACCATAATCATTTTTCTATAAAGTGCTGAGAAAAATAATTATACGTAACGTAATGTACAGCATAATGACACAAAACCCGCTTTAAAACTTCAGTTTCTTTGTCATTACATAAGGAAAATTGTGCACATCTTCAGAGTAGAACAGTGATTTTGAACTGTAAAACTAACTCCGATGGTTTCGGACCTCAGACATTTTTGTATCAGCTCCATTTAACAGGTGTTGGTGGTAACAGTTCCAAGAAGAAAACGTCCTCCTCTAAAACTGGCGCCTATAGTTGAATGTACTTCTTGCTTGTATCCTCTCATCTTTTCTTTTTGTTATTACATCTTACTACAGAACTTGCATCATTTAATGGTTCCTCTTAATCGAGTGTCAGAGCTGGTGTCTCCATCGGTTGTCATCCGTTGTCTTCAACACATGGTGTTCGCACCGAGTATCTCTACCTCTCAAGCATCCCCCCTTGGAGTAGTGCTGGTTAATCAGGTGTGTTTGAAAAGCAAAGACATCTTCAACATTTTCATGCAAAGTAATTAAGGAAATCCCAGTGTAATACCCCTTTTTCTTTTGGCGTGCGGGGCGGGGGTGAGGAGATTCAGGTTTGCCTTTAAAGGAGTAGGTCACTCCAAAAACCGTGTATTTTTTTCCATCACCAATAAAACGTTCACATTGAGTTGAGTTACTCACCGTTGTTTTAGCTTCTGAAATGGATGCGATCCTAATGAAAAAGAAGTGAAAAGTTCGACACCGGAAGGCGCCATTTTGAAAGGATCTTGAAGGCCAGGCCGCATATCCGTGACGTCATTCCGTCCGAGAATGTGTTTGTTCGTTTGAGCTTTAATATGGCTGCGCTTGAAGCTAGAACGTGCCAGTGATTCCGGGGATGATAATAATCAAGTTGAATGGAACGATTGGTTGGAAAATCCTCTGTGGTGTACTTGTGAGAGATGTGCTAACATGCCGACGCAAAGGGAATGTGTTTGTTGCCGAGAACAGCCGGAGTAGGTGACCTACCTAAATCCCCAGCATAATGCTTTTGATCTGATTTGTCTCTATTTTTATTTTACTGGCGGTTCCATGCGGAGGGAGTTCTGGTATCACAGAAACTTACGAGTTTTCAATGGTGTGTTCAAATCGGGCGAATGCTTTCCACCTCATAACTCTGTGTTTTTACTCATGAAATTTGGATACTTTTTGCCCGTGCTCGTACGTATTTGCCAGGTTTCTTTACACTTATGGACTACGTGGACTCTTGTGAAATACGCAGTGGCTTTACATGTAAGATGCGAAGTGAAATCGACCTCTTTGACGTGAAATGTGAAATTGACGACATTCCTTATCATTACATAAGATTTTTTGTGAGAATTGTAATTTGTATTGTTGGAAAGCTAAGCATAAGTAATAGATTTTGGATAGAAGAAAAAAGCACATGGAACTTTTACATGCCTAAACATTAGCTGATGAAGGAAAATTCACTCTGCTAGTGTGTTTATCCGTATCGCATGTGTCGTGTTTACTCGCCTCGTTACTTGACAAAGCATGCAGTAAGATTAAAGCTTCATTTTTTACCGTAAATTTGCTTTCATTAGCAACTTTAATTCCCAAAAATGACGTGAATGCAAAAACACTGTCCTTAATTAATGATGAATCGTGTTGATAAAATTGAAAACAAATTGTAACACATTTCAGACAAAATATTATTTACATGCGGATATCGGATTTCGCTATAGCAGGAGTTGTTATCGGTAATTGCCGATATGTAGATAGGACTGATGTACAGTTAACTACTTCTTCCGATGTATTCCAAATCAAATTAGACAGCATTTAAAAATTTGTAAATATTTTAACTCATCCCTGGCTGTCAAGGCCGATTATTAAACACGCTCTGATTTTGGCCCACACAAGAGATTTATAAAGGGAAAAAATACTTTTTCGATAAAAGAAAACCTTACCGGGTTAGTCTGACTTGTAATTTTAAAGAAATCTGCAGGGCATTTGAAGTTCCCACGGTACCCCAAGAAATTTAATAAATCACTTCCAAAAAACGCATGCAGTCGCTATGCATCAATGAACACGAAAACACGAAAACCCTAGCGCCAGTCTACGAAATATAATGAATTAAAGCTTGTAACATAGAAGCTTTTTTTATAAATACTGGTAAGACTGGGAAATGATGAAAAGAATTTCATTCAGCCATTTTCCCTGTTATTATAGAAAAAAAAGCGGCAAACTTATTATACATGAAACTGATCCGTGATTCACGCCGTTTTAGCGTCTTTTTCGTGAAAATATATTGCCTGAGGGGTCGAAAATTTTTGGCGACTAAAATACTTGTGCTGGCGACCAAACCTGAAAACTTAGGGGCCAGCTGGCTCCAAGGTTTTTTCTTGAAATTCGAGCCCTGTAGTCCAGCACGGAGCTTCAATTTCTTGCGCAGAAATAATATTTACCCAATCAAGTCAACGACAGTTCTGCCGGGCAAAAATAGTTTTAAAAATGAAAAGTATAACTGATAGCTACCTCTTTTCGTTCCTTGCGATGCGTCGTTCGCTTGCAATACGTGCCTTTAAGAGGGCCTTCCGTTGAAAAATTGTCGGAAAGCATTTTTCTTCAATGACCTCCTTCTTGTGTTTCCAGCCACAAGCTCAAATCGGTATTGAGTTTTGAAGCAGTCGTCTGTGAAATGCTCGTTGCACACATACACATTTTCGACTTTTTTTGGCATGAATCTGTCATCCCGACGTAGCTGTTCGAACCACTTCTTTGGCAATTTTTTGTTCTTTTTAGGCAAGTTAAGGAAAGTCACTCCTATTTCCCCATCCTTTTCGGTTCCGGTTTTACAGCCCGGGCCGAATTTAGAACAGAAAAGAAGAGCTTGAGCCTTTGAGCTTTGGGCCAATTCGGACGGAATGACGTCACGGATATGCGGCCTGGCCTTCAATATCCTTTCAAAATGGCGGCTCCCGGTGTCGAACTTTTCACTTCTTTTTCATTGGGTTCGCATCCACTTCAGAAGCTAAAATAACGGTGAATAACTCAACTCAATGTGAACTTTTTATTGATCATGTATTTACTACTGGAGTCTGTTACATAGATCAGTAAACCAGGACAAGTTGTTTCGAATAATGAGTAGTTTCCACACAAATGTTAGTTGTGAGGCCAATGAATGTTTTCGGTAATTTATTGGTTCTGAGCACGTGGACAGCAAGTGCCATACACGTGTGTGGGACGTTTTCAATCTGAGATATTGACTACATTATCCCGATATAATTATCCACATGATCAATTTTGACCAATGGCGAGGCAGAACAATTGTTAGTTGAATGTAACGGATGGCCAGTATGTATATGTAAGCACTGACCAACGTAATGTATTTTGTTTTTAGTTTGGTGTCGGAATTTTAAGCATACTACTAGGAAGGGCAGCTGCCATATCAAACGGTTTAACTGAATCAGATGATGACATACGGAAATCATGGTAAAAGACTGTTTTTCTTTTTTCTGCTGGTAATAACTTCTTTGTTATTTCTTTATTTCTTGACAACTTTGCGACGTAAACTTTTTGACAAATAAAGGACTCGGGAAACAGCAATTGAAACTTTGTGTTCACTACTGGCTAACACCTCTTCCCTCCAAGGTAATGGTAAACGTAAAGAACAGCCCCCTCCCCCCCCCCCCCTCCCCCCGCCCCTTCTCCCCAATCCCGAAACATTGTTGTTATTTTGCGAGGTACCTCGCGTTATACAGTTACTGGACATTATTTAAAGAATGGATTTGAAGTCATGTGGAGTCGTTTGTAGTAGTAGACAACGTACAACTGTGTGCAGTTATGGTCGATCGATCGATTGATTGAGAGTGAATATATGAAAAACCATATCTGTGAACTGCTGAGAAAGATGTAAAGACATGATTGATCATTGCAGTTGTGTACACAAGTTAAGCAGTTGTGAAATTAAACCCTGGAAAAAATGCATGCTTGAACGGGATTCGAACCCATGACCCCTGATTGATTGCTTGATTGCCAAGGCGAAGCTGTTACTCACAAATGCCTTAATGAGTATAACAACTGAGTTTTATTATTTGTTGAGACAAGTACTTATTGCACTTGAATTTGCTTATTTTGAAGGTTGAACATCGTGTCTCAAGTGGCAAGTGAGTTCCAAGATGTTCCTGTGAAACAATTGGGAAAAAACCTTGAAGCGGCAGACACATTAGTGGCTTTATTGTCCAGTTGCACTGATGTCCAAACCAAGGCATTACTACAAGAACACTTAAGGTCTGTTACTGCTCACGGCGGATTTTTAGATAAACCGAAAGTTCTCTCCGCTGGTCACGTAACTCCGTTTGCTCGATATATGAGGCCTCCATATCCTGTTAGAGAGAACCCCATTCGCTCTTCGCGTAATTGTTTTTACTCATGTGGAGAAAGTGTGATGAACGCAAGGGGAGCAGGGATGGCGTAGCTCGCATCCCACTAATGTGGAGGCCTGGGTTCGAAACCTTGACCCGGGGTCATAAATGGGTTGAGTTTCTTGTTTGGTTCTCGCCTTACTCCGAGGGTTTTTCTCCAAGTTCTCCATTTTTCTCCCTCCACAAGATCCAACACTTTCAACTTTTAGTTCGATCTGGATATAGTGGACGAAGAACCTCCAGGGACTTTAAGATACGTTACGGCGAGGTGCTACTACGGCTACTTTGGCCGTGAGGGACTAGGCTGACAACGGTGTTTTACCCGCCAGACTCAAATGATTAAGATTTTGCTGTACGGCAATGGTATGTGCAGTCTCTGTGTGTCTTCACAAAAATGACAACTTTCAAGGAAACCAGAGATTATTCTACTTTCATACGAAATAGGCTTGATTAATGACAATGATACCCTTCTCCTGTATCCGTCTTACATTTCCCAGAACTCAGATTTGCCTTTTAGAACTTGATAGAACCGCCTGTAATTCCAACCACAAAACAAAATATAAACTATGATATAAAAAAGCTCGATTTCAACACGGACAGGTTGTTCCTACAACGATTACGAAATAAGCCCGAAAATGCAAAACTTTCGATTATAATAAAATACATTTTGAACAGTAATAAACAATTATAGCTCAGCTTAGACCATGCGAAGCTTTCTTATCTACGGCTGTTCGGCCCGATACTAATATGACTGAATTGATCATCTCGCGGTAGGTGTTAAAATCGTTCAAATTTTCTGTACAAATAACAAACAGTGATCTTAGAACTGATTTTTATGATTGAGAACTTTATCTTCAAACTAGGCTGTTCAAACAATGCAAAAAGCGTTAAAATGAGAAGTAGACAGCAGGCTTATACTCACGTAGTGAAGAGTACATGGAACCAGGCACTTTCCCGTAGTAGAAAGCAAGGTTACGGCGGGAAAGCCGTACTGGTACGCGCGTCATGATGTCACCGGAAGCGATCTTCACAATCTGCCGCCGTACTACAGCCTAGCCGTACCATATCTTAAAGTCCCTATTTATCAACCAACAACGGTTTGTGATTCAAATTTTCTTGAGCCCTTTCAACCCTGTTGAAAATTCAAATTTCCTTTACCAGTTTCCATACGTTTTATTCAAGTCTGGATGTTTGTTATTGCACTTAAAGGCTACCTTTCCTTGATCATTGATTACGTGCGTGAGAGAAAGGTGTGGGAAATCGAACGTTCATTCCTAGACATTGTTCTGATTCTGCCATATAGACATGCTTTTGAAGGGGCGCATCATGTATTTTTAGCACAATCTCTTAAACAAACATAGATAGCAGCAAACCCAGCAGTGAATGTTTGATTTTGTAGAGCAGTACTCAACAAATATGAGTTGCTCGTTAGTAGGTGACAATTCCTAACAATTGGAAGATCTAGCCTGCGAGTTGGGTCTCGTGTTTTGGCGCGCGCGTAGCGGTGAAGGTCCGAGAGACAGACATAACTCGCTCGTACGCAAAAGAGAAAAGCCGGAAACCAGCGCATAAGTGCGAAACCCAGACACTAGAGCCTGCTGGCAGGCTTATGAAGACCCTGGCGGAAGAACGGTTCGGATTCCTTTGAAGCTTTAAAAACTCTTGCTGTGGGATTTTTCTCAACACTAAAGAAGAGAATACTGAGATCTGTCTCTAATCTAATTCTAATAGTCTTGTTATTTGTTGTTGCTTTAGGTTGGCTGCTTCTGCCAAGTCAGAGATCACCGCGTAGAACACAAGCCAGATTTTCATCTGCAGCCTATCAACCGAAGTAGATCTAATACATTAATTATAATAAATTGAGAAATGAGTAATCACGCAATTGAGAAATTGTGCGAAGAAATTACTCTTTGTGACAGATGCTTGTTTTTTGTTTGTTTGTTTGTTTTTTTGCACTTTCTGGTAGGTTCTTTTGCTAAGTTAAATGGTGTAAACACAACCCAGTTTGTCACTGTTAGAACCTATGCAACTCACTTCAGGGTGTTAACATGTATTATACTAATGCTATAATTACTAAGCAGTACAGTTTATGAGGAGAGAATATGGCAATCAAATATAAAGTTTTATACATCAACAAATTAAAGAGTTGCTCATTTTTGTGGCGACCAGACGAATCACTGTTGCCGTGTACAGATTTCAAGCACTTTTGTATTAATTATATGCCTAATTCTGCTCTCCGCATTACAATCGGTATGCAGTTTGATGTACAGAGTTTCTCAAGTTCAAACACGAATGAAGCTTTGGAGACTTTTGGTAACAATCATATTGAAGAAATTAGACGTATGAGAAGTTGTGCCTACAAACAAATTTCTTTTATTTTGTGCTGACTTCTTGAGTTTAGCCCAGTCGGTGTAAAGTATGATGTACTATTGTTTAAATCATCAAACGTTTCTAGTTCAACTTGCAGTAATTATTTTGCATAGTTATGCAATAGGAAGACTAAGGAAACAATTTTGCAAAATGAAAAATACTGAGCAGTGATTCTTCACTTTACTGCTCTTTGTCTTTTTCGACAAATTCAACGATGCAAATAAGATTGAGCAAGCTGACTATGTCAGGAAGGATGGCTCATGATGTAAACCATAATTTATTTTCCCAAGAAGACCGAGACAATGCTAGTTTAAGTTGCTGACCTACGTTTTGATATTTTCTCTATTACCAGATATGTTGTTGTTCAGTACAGGGATGCAGGAGAGGCTTTTATAGAGTTGCAATGGTCTGTACTTTCAATACAAAATTACAATTTTTGGTGGCAAGTCGCGGTACTTTATTTCCATGAAAAATAAGCCTGGAAAAAGGCTAGGTTTTCCACTGATTCTCCATAACAAACGTCAATTAGCGAGAGCCAAACCTTTGTAGCAATTAACAGAAAACACTTAAACCTCTTCAAAAGAATCTATTTTTGAACAACTCGTATATATGTGTCATCATCAATTGCCTTTTTGGTTATTCGGCCGTTTATGAGTCTAGCTTCCAACTTGGGGCGAGGTTGTTCGAAAGCCGGTTAGCGCTAACCCAGGATTAAAAGTAGACCGAAGAATTAATTTCTCTGGTACAAAAAAGTTTTTCACTGCTTATGTTTGTGTAGTTTGAGATCACTCAAGATTTGAAACTGAAAGACAAACAGTATATACAGAAAACTTCATCGAAAAGTTAAGAAACTCAAACCAAAATTCTCGCTAATCCTGGGTTAGCTTAATCGGGCTTTGACCAACTCGGCCCTGAGTTACATGCTGCTCTTGAGTCGCATTGACCTTGAAGTCACCAACTTGGTCCGTTGGTGAAGATTGTTCCCACTCGAATTATTTATTGCGTGTACCTTGTCTTGTGCCAAGTGATTTGTTGTAAGTAGCTAGAGCCTTGTGAGGTAACAGTTGTGAATTATCGTAGGAATAGCGTTTATCGCAAACAGATTTTTTTGAGTGAGATGTGTGAATTCTTTGCGCTTGTTCGATCATTGTAAGCACCACAAAGAGCATTACATGTAATACTGAATTGCTAGAGCAAGGTTATTGACTTTGAAATAATACTTTGATATTGAGAGCAAATAAAAATAATGAACTGATGAGGAGTAAATCTTCTTGTGTGTTGCTACATTCCCTGCCAATCCTATTACTCAACGGAGCAGACTTAGAACATCATCGACCAACAAATACTTCTCACTTGACTCTGAAGATAACAACAAGAAATAGGGCGTATTTAAAACACGAAATGACGAAATGGCAAAATGGTACTAAAGATAAGAGCCAAAGTTATAACATATTTCCGTTCCAGTGAAATCTCCATCTGTTGCCGAAATTATTCTCTAGATTAATCCCGACAAATAAAAGAAACATCTACAATCACAAATTCGCCGTCACGGACCTTTCGGTAATTTGATTGGATTCCAGTCTCTCTGTTAACAGGGCGCGGTTTGAGACGCCAAGGATACACGACGAGATTCATGAGGTTCTGAAATGGCTGCCCCTACTGACTGCGCTAGTGAATAGCGAAAAGTCAGGAGGGGGTCTAGTTTTAATCCAAGCCAACTTAACCGCGGTGTAAAAATCATTTGATGCTTCTTGACAAGAAACGTGTTAACAACGGCATCTACCTGTCAACGGAATCACTCCGAAAACAAAATCAAGGTGTAATTTAAAACCTCTCAGTTCTCTGGAAATATTTATAGCGCTAATCCACTGCACTTAGACTTGCATATAAAGCAATGGCACTCGCGAGAGCTTTTTCACTGTCAAAACGGGAAATCAGCAGAAACAGTCGGGTTTTTCGCTTTCAACTGAGCCGTGTTGTTTTTTTAACCGTAAAATTGTTCACTCGGAAATGTTTCCGCCTAAGAAAAGCCTAAGAAAGCGGGGAAAACACTGCTACGGTTCAGTCCCACGAAACACGAAAGTAGTAATATGGTAAACACTTTTTTTTCTTATTTTCAGTCCTTTGTTCTCAACCGCTGATAACTTGAGTTACTCCCAATAAATCGAACCTTTTTCAATTTTCCTTGAAGGTTCGAGATATCGAGAGCCGACTGTGCATCGCCTGAGGGACCACTAGTTCTTCTTATAAAAATGATTAAAACTTAGTATTAGTCATTTTGAAATACTGTTTTACTTAAGGTTAATGAATACCTTCAGGGGTGCCCTCCGGAAAATGCTTTCTTTACGCGCTGCTTTAATTAAAGGAAACCACTTTAAACTATATACCATTGTAAAGCTAATAAACTGTAGAATCCGAAGATAACAATATATTGCTGTGTTTGCTTTGATAGGCACGCGCAAGCCTAAAACCGCGAAACTGACCATACTTGCTAAACTGAATTACCAGCCTTTGTGTTACCGCGGACATCCAAACTGACTGTACATTATCAATCATGAGATGATGGGCTAACAAATTGTGTGAGGCTTTTGGATATTTCTATTGGTTGCTTAGAAAATCCCTTTCAAAGTTGGACAATAGAAGATTTTCTGACTGCTATTACTCAATGGGACGTCAGAGAAAAAATTTCCGATTTTCGCAAAAGCCTCGCACCCTTTGGAGCGCTAATATCTGACGAACATTTTGGCCAAGTTTCGTTAAAATCCGATAAATCTACATACCCTATTAATTCATTTGAATAGTGGTAATTTACGCAAAAATAAGCCTTGAGTTTTCGACCTCGAAAGAAATTCACAGTTTTCGCACCTCACTGAAGCGGTTGTCAACGTGGCCATGCCGCCAACCAATGAAACGCCGCCTTGAATTCCTCAGCTAGCTACAGTATGAATGAATGAATGTGCAGTGTTTATATTTACAGTATATCTCTAGATCATACATCGGGTGTAGCGAAGTCTGCCGTGAAACATTCAGCAGCTTACAAACCGAATCAGCAGATAAATGGTCAAGAAAGAAAAGGGAAAAAAGAGGAATGATAGCGGAATAGCATTGAACAGGCCTACTCGGCGTGCCGAATCGAGTGCGGATATTTACACATTTTGAAAAAAACTAAACGCGTATTTATCTGCCTGTTTGTTTTACTTAAGCAATAGTACACTTTTTCCGTGTTTACATAACCTCATCTAAACACGAGGAGGGTTCGGAAAATTCGAGACAGTTATGCAACCCCGAGACGTATTATAAAATTTTATAAAATAATTCTCAAAAATACGCGCGAATCTAAAACGTCACAACCGTGTTTACACACTCTCACCTTAACACACCTATCGACCAATGAGAGCGCGCTTAGTAGCTCAGTTATTTTATAATAGAATATGGGAAAACACTCGAAGCAGAGGTAAGGAGCGTTTGGGGAAGCTGCCTTGTCATATATCAGCGATAAAATTCGTCGGTAATTCCGCGGCAATCAACTTCTGTGTCAGGAGAAGCTAGAGCAGGGCATCGATGAAACATTCG
>NC_138146.1:28112623-28162623 GCF_964199315.1 Orbicella franksi
GCGATGTATGGCCCATCTCTTCTAAATATCGACGTGGCAACATCCTCAACTTTAAGACACTCTTCCGGGACGGCCGTTCCAGGAGGGTACACAAGGCATTGTGGAAGATCATTTCCTAACGGGTTTCCAACACAGATTCCATAAACTCGTTGGACGTTGTTTTCAGTCCGCTTCCTCTTTCTTTCATTTGACTTTCTGCGGTTTTCTTTTTTCCTTCTCCTTTTGTTGATGTGCTGTTTGAGTATGCCTTTGAATATGCTGTTATAATTACTCTTCTTATTTTCTAGTGCTTCCATGTCCTGCGTGACCTTCGTCAACTTAGCTTCTGTACATTTGATCTGTTTTACATTAAAACTGTGGGCAAATTCTTCGCCCTGCTTTAAAGCAAGCCCATTGGACTGAAAGAGTGTGGAATCGTGTTCCTTTACATCTTTCAATGACATTCAACTTTTCCACCATTGCTCTGTGCTCTTTGATGGAGAAGTTCAGTTTTCTTCCATCACTGGACTTCAACTGGCACCCTTGCATGGAAAACTCACTCGCCCTTTCTGAACAGCCATCCGCACTTAGAAAGATTGCTTCTTTTGCTTGTAAGATGTCAAACTGCCTGGATCGTTCAGCTGTAAACCTTTTCTTAAACGACTCGTCGCTTTCGCCATTATTGCGCATTTTGGAATGAGCCTCTTTCATGATGCTCATGTAGTAATGCGCTCTTTCCCCGATTGGATTAACAATATAAAGAAGAAAGAGCATGGAAGTGGCAGGCTGGTTTTATCTGACCCAGAGAGCGTTGCTCTATTTGCAGATAAGTTTATTATCAAATCGAAGTTTGTGGTGGATTATCTTCAGCATCTTGAAGTGCTGGAATTTAAAAGGAAAAAGAGAGCAGAAGAAAAGGCAAAGTTAAGTAGGGAGGAGGATTATCCTTGGACTGAGTTGTGCGAAGATCTAATCAAGCTTAAAAAGCTACGTGTTCCAGAACTAAACAAGTACTCAAACCACCACGGGCTGAAGCAGCATTTGAAAAGCAGCAAGAGTGAGAAAGTAAAGGCAATTGTAAGATATTCATGCTTGCAGCAGAAGAGTCCTCTCAGAGCTGGCCAAGCAACACTGAGAAATGCCAGGACATTGACACAAAATGACAACAGGGCAAGTGCTGACAGCAGTGAAAGGGATGAAAGTGACAATGATGAGTATGACAGTGATGCCATTGACTCTGGGGGAGAAGATGACTCAAGTGACGTCATTCTTGCATTCATCAATTCAGATGAGGAAGATGCCAATGAGAGGCCAAATGCCACACGCTCAGGGCGAGCCACAACTAGGAGATCCGAAATTGACTTCTCTTTCTTTTGATTTGTTTTTTAAACAACAGCTCTCTGTCGTATAGAGATTGTAAATATTGTCTTCATAGTGAGCACAATAACGTGAAGTAGGGGGATACTAGAGAAATATTAAAAAAGTTGAAATCTGAATATTGTTTGTTCAATTTTTTTTTTTTTGCAGGGGGGGGGGGTCATCCCAAAAAATGACCGCTATAAGGGGGGGCCATGTGAAAAAATTGGTAAGCTGAGGGGGGGTCATGCGATTTTTAAATGGTGCTTCCCAAATCCCACCAGTCCCCCCTCCCTCATAAAAAATGAACGGTCCCTTATTTCTTTCATCATGTTTCCAAGAGTGTTGACACCAAGCGGGTGGTTTTCGTACCAGATTTCGGGTGTGATGGCGGATTCATTCCAGTCGCGTCGAGGTTGCTGAAACAAGGCTTCGCATTTCGGATTCAGCTTGGAGATATACAAGCTCAGCGCTCGGTAGCCGTCGTTGTCACTCTCTGTTTCGAACATACGAGCCGTCTTCTCAAAGCTGGATCGGTCTTGAAGTCCACCGGGATGGTTTTTGGTGGTCTCGTCGTGGGTCATAGTAACGTAGCGCTTGCCTTGCTCGTCTACTTCAAATGCAAAACTCGTCGGCTTCAAATTTCTCTGCCCTTCACGACCTCTTCTACACCAGTAGAGAACAACATGGAACCACACGTTTCTCAGCAAAGACCATGGATTTGCAAGGCTTAATACTGGACCAGCTTTCAATTTCTGCAAGTCGTCAACTGGCATGGCCTCTTTGTGCTGCACATTTTCCTTCCCTTGCTGTTTCAGGCTCTTAATTTTGGCGTTCAGCATACGGTTGGAATTTGAAAACGTTGAAGAATTTAGCTTCAAACTTCTGTTATAAGGTGGGTTGTTCAAATGCCTCTCTATTGCATTTCTGAACGTAATTAAGGACGACTTGCTGTACTCTTCACCCGTTTTGCTTCGTGCTTCTGTATAAAACTGTGACAGACTGTTGTCAAGTTGTTCGTCGCTCATTTCCTCTAGTTTTGGCAGCACAGGAACTTTTTGTGCACCCCATTCTAGGAAAAGAAAACATTTTTTCCAACTCAGCCTTTAAGTGTTGCAAGCGTATTTCGAGTGGTTAACTGTTAAATGATATACGCAACAGCTGCTAGAAAACATTTAATTGTATAAACAAGTGAAATGTTGCTTTTTGTTGACAAAGATGTAGATAAGCCAGTATAACTCATTATTTAGGAAGCATTGTAATATGCTTTTTTCGTCATTCTGCCTTTTAAATTAAAACAGGTTTTAAGTTTTAGTGTTTGAGATGTGTATTGGATTGTAGCCATGTTTACGTAAATTCATACCTTTGAAAGCGTTTACTGCCCAATTTGTCGAGCTCTTCGTAGACTTTGCTTGCGTTTCCACCAAAAGCCGGTTTCTCTCCGCTTCTGTCAGTTCTGCAAACCGTTTTTTCTTTGGAACAGGTGCCTCATTTTGAGACTCCTTAACGCTGCTACTTTTCTCGGCGTTCAGGAATTCGAACCCGAGTTGAAACCGTGGAAATTCTTCAGCCATAATGGCGGACGGACTAGCTGATTCTCAAATTTTGTCCAGGGCAAAATTTTCGTGACGTAGCTTGCGTGCATATGTTGAGTTATAATGCACGCGCGTGACGTAAGCAGAGTGCTTTATGGAGCTATAATGAACTCGAACTGACCAATCACAGCGCGCGCAATTACTCGAACATTTTATAAAAAGAAATGTAAACTGCGATTGGGAAATGGCCATATGTCACCAGCAAGTTTAAAGAAAATACTTAGTTCACACAGATTAGTTACTCTGAAGATGATCAATCGGTCGAAAATGTGTGGCAATAATTTTTAACAGCTTTCGACCTAGTACAGTTTTTTTCATTTGATATTTTAACGTGAAATGTCAGCACAATATTATATATTCATGGTTGGGAGGTAAAAAGAAAAACGGGAGTGTTGCACAGCAATTTACTTTTATTCAAACCATAAATGCTATCTCTTACATACCATTACTTTTATGATAACAGGTGATCGGAACACGTAACGATTATAGCACTTAGCACTCAAGACAAACAAGAATACATCGCAATCACAATTTTAGTCCAGTTTAAGCAAATGTTTTAAAGTTCTATCTCGCCAAATAAACCCAATGCTATTACACTATTGATGTTTTAACAAAAACTATGATTTAAAAAATCGAACTTGTGCGTTAACTCAAGAATGTTCAGTGTTCTACAAAAGACATCCAGGCTCTGACCACTACAACCTTGTATCGGCGTCTTAACAACAACAATAACTGAAAATACAAACATATACAAAGCTTCCTTCCAGGGTAATAATAAAAGAAGTAATGAACGAAAAGAAATAAAATGAAAAGACAAAAAGGGGACAAACAGAAAACTTAGTGAACTTAACAACGAGTGACTACGAATAACCACTAGTGACCACGAATGACCACGAGTAGGAATTCATCGATATCTTTTAATGACATTGTAATGACCTCATTAAATTGTCCTTTTAGCCGCAAATAAACCGTTTTCTTTTCCGTTAGACACGTTCCTGACAACGTCAGTGCTGCAAACGGTCGGTCATCGGACATTGGCTGACTAAAAATAGCTAGTGTCTGACGAAATCTCAACTATGCCAATAATTTTTTTAGCGTAAATCTTTTTACGAAGATGTCCATTACAAGGCCATTTCAATATTATGAATTTTGAATATAGAAAATGACAATGAAATGAAATCCTTCTACTTCACAGGTTATTACAAAACACGACAGAGTGTTATTACAATTTACGACAGCTCGGATTATTACATTTTACGACAGCATGTTATTACAATTTACGACGGGTATGTTATTACAATTCACGACACTTGTTATTACATTTAACGACAGGTATTACAATACACGACAAGTGTAATTACAATTCACGACAGGTATTACAATTCACGACATTATTACATTTCACGACAGTACAGACCCATTTTTCCGCATGTGACCCATTTTTCCGAAAGTGACCCATTTTTCCAAGTGTGACACATTTTTCCAAGTGTGACCCATTTTTCCGAATGTGACCAATTTTCCCAAGTGTGACCCATTTTTCTAAGTGTGGCTCATTTTTCTAAATGTGAACCATTTTTCCAAGTGTGACTCATTTTTCTAACTGTGACCCATTATCTAAGAGTGACCCTATTTTCCAAGTGTAACCCTCTTTTTTTCAAGTGTGACCCATTCTTCCGAGTGTGACCAATTTTCACAGACCCTTTTTCCAAGTGTGACTCATTTTTCCTGGTGTGACCCATTTTTGCAAGTGTGAACCCCTATTTTCCAAGTGTGACCCAGTTTTTTTCAGTTTGACCCTCTTTTGTAAGTTTAACCTTTTTTCCAAGTGTGATTTATTTTTTGACATGTCACCCATTTCACCATTGTCACCCATTTTAACAAGTGTGGACACCTTTTTAAGTACGATCTATTTTTTTTCTAGTGTGACCCTCTTTTCTCAGTACCAACCATTTTTCTAAGTGTTACCGTTTTGTCCAAGTGTGACCCATTTTTTTTTATAATAAGACCTATTTTTTCTGAGTGTGACCCATTTTTTCAAGTCTGACCTATTCTTCTAAGTGTGACACATTTTTCCAAGTGTGACCCATTTTTACAATTTTTTATTTTCGACTATCTGATGGCCGTTGTTTGCGCTTCATCCTCTTTTAAACCCGTGAAAAAGATGACATTCTAATATCAAGAGATGCAGTTCCAGGCGACAGTAGACTGCCTTGATATAAAGACAAAAAGTAACAAGGTACTAGGAAAAACGCTATTAGACCTGAAATGTTGGACCCCGTCTCAAGATGGGGGCCATATTAGACTAACACTGCCGATGTTTGACATCATTCTGTTTTTCACGCGTTGAAGAGATGGGATTCTACCGTCGATGATGATCAATGAAGTTTTACGTTACAATTTTATATCTTGATTATTATCCCCACAAAAACTACCAAGCTACTACATAAAAAGTTATTAGACCAGAACATTTACACTTAAGTATGATCCATTTTTTCTAGTGTGACCCAAGAGTACCAACCATTTTTCCAATTGTTACCTTTTTGTCCAAGTGTCACCCATTTTGTCTAATGTGACCCATTTTACTAAGTTTGACCCATTTTTTTAAGTGTGACCCATTCTTCTAAGTGTGACACATTTTCCCAAGTTTTACCTATTTTTCAAAGTGAGACCCATTTTTCCAAATGTTACCTATTTGTCGAAGTGTAACCCATTTTTCCAAATGTGACCCTTTTTTAAGTGTGACCCATTTTGTTAAGTCTGACCCACTCTCCTAAGTATAACAGATTTTTCCAAGTTTCACCTATTTTTCCAAGTGTGACTTATTTTTTCAAATGTGACCCATTTTTTTTATTGTGACCCGTTTTTCCAAGTGTGACCCATTTTCCAAATGTGAACCTCTTCTCTATGTAGATTTATTTTCTTAAGAGTGATCCACTTTTCAAGTGCCAACCATATTTCGAAGTCTGACCCATTTTTTTAGTGTAACCCAATTTTCGAAGTGCGACACATTTTATCAAGTTTTACCTATTTTTCCAACTGTGACTCGTTTTTCCAAATATTACCCATTTTTCCAAGTTTGACCCATTTTTCCAAATGTGACTGATTTTTCCAGGTGTGACCCAGCTATTCAAGTGTTACCTATTTGTCGAAGTGTGACCAATTTTTCCAAATGTGACCCATTTTTTAAGTGTGACCCACTCTTCTAAGTGCGACACATTTTTCCAATTGTGACCCATTTTCCCAAGTGTTACCGAAAGTTCCAAGTGTGCCCACGTTTTTAAGTGTTACCCACTTTTCCAAGTGTGGCCCACTGTTGTAAATGTGACCCAATTTTCTAAGTGTGACCCAATTTTCTAAGTGTGACCCATTTTTTTAAGTGTCACCCACTCCTATTAGTGTGACACGTTTTTCCAAGTTTTACCTATTTTTCCAAATGTGACTTATTTTTCCAAATGGAATCCACTTTTCTAAGTGTTCCAAGTCATTTTTCCAAGTTAGACCCATTTTTCCAAATGTGACCCATTTTTCCAAATTGGACCTATTTTTCCAAGCGTGACCCACCCTTTCAACTGTGACCCATTTTTCCAAGTGTGACCAGGTTTTCCAAGTGTGACCCATTTTTCCAAGTGTGACCCACTTCTCGAATTTTGATCAATTTTTCCAGGTGTGACCCTTTTTTCCAAGTGTAATTAATTGTTCCAAGTGTGACCCATTTTGCCAGTTGTGACCCATTTTGTTCTGTTTGGTAATTTTGTTCAAGAGCGTCTAACAAAAGGCCACGTATCACTTAGTCTGCGAACGCGAAGTGTTATCGGCTGTCGCTTGTCTCCGCCGAAAAATATCTCGAGCTTCGATCGCTTGAAATTCTGTATTTTATCGGCATCCAGGAACTTTTTTTTTTAAGCTCTTTAAACTTTTCCAAACAGAGTAGCAACAATAACTGTAACTTTCTTTCTCGAAGATTGAAACCACGATGATGACCATGATGGATTCTTGAACAACAGTTCTTGAAAAACAAAAAGGAATCACTTTCGATGAACTCTCGTGGTTTATGAAACCATTCGCTCGACACGGTGAATCAAATTTGGCTGGGATCGATCGACGGTCCGCGAATTTGATCAATAGAGACGAACAGAACATGGATTTGCCGCCATGCTCCAGTTCGCGCCACCTGTTCTTTGATCGAATTTCGCGCGATGCATATACAGCGAAGCCTCTGGTTGTAACATTACCTGTTTAAACTTTTTTAACCAGGCCATATATGGTTGGTGATCTGCTTTAGCGCATTAAAATATTTTGTTTAATGTTAAACGGCTCATACACCACAAACACCCACAAATTGTGCAATAATGACAGATTTGTAATCTGATTAGCACAAGCACCATGACGTCACCGGAAAATAGAACCCATGTCCTGCTGGGTATTTCAGAGTCCCATGAATCTCATCATGTACAATATAAAGCTGATGATAACTCATTCTGCAGCTTTTAAACTGTTTATTATAATAAAAAAAAATAATTTCTGTCAGTTTGCTAGAAGTTTCGTCACTGTTTTTCAAACATAAAATATAAGGAATCGAAATAAAAGTCAATTTCCAACTTTCTGGTTATTGATCTTCCTTTGCGTGTCGTAACTGGCCTCTGAACTTCTTCCTCATCATCGATAAAAGCAAGAATGTTATCATTTGAGTCCTCTTCACCGCCAGGGTTGATGAATCATTGTGGTTCTCATCATTACTATCGCTTTCACTTCTGCTGTACTCATCTTCATCGCTGTCGTCGTTGTCAATGTCTTGCGAAGATTCTTTATCACTTCCATCTCTTTCTCTCAATTACGTTTGTATCATTTAAGCCATTAATGCATCAGGGCCATCAGGATTCATTTGAAGAAGCGACTTGTCTTTCTTAACAGTGTTTTTGATATGTTGGTCTAATCCATGGTGCTTGAGGTACTTGTTAAGCTCTGGCACTCAGAGTTGTTTTAATTTTTGAGTCTTCACACAGATCTTTCCAAGCATAATCATCGTATACTTTTCCTTTGTTTTCCGGCTTTCCTTTTCCCGCTCCTCAGCTCTCTTTTTCTCCATCAAGGTGCTGAAAACAAAAGATAATGACAGGCCTGCACGGACTCCCCTCGTGAACTGTGACTGCGATGCATTTTAGCCTTCAATTAGCTTTTCGCTCTAACGAGCGTATCTTTAAGAGATTTACCTCTCTTGTATGATGTAATCAGAGTTTTTGTATCGATGCTTTTCTGCAACGGCTGTTGTTGTATTGCAACCCAGTTAAACATTAAAATTTCTTTTCTTTTCTTGCCGGATGTTCTCGTTGGTGTTACGAGTCGGTGGTCGAGGTTGCGATGGTGGAGGTCCATCCTGGTAAGCATCATTTAGGTTTTCCTCCAACATTTATTCTTCAGTGTCCGTAGGAGGACAGGTGAAATCAAATTCCCGTCACCAGATGTACGAGGCTAAAGATATTGCAATAGGTCGTTGTCTGACATAGTTGCTTCAGCAGGACTACTCGGTTTCGATTCTTCGCAAATCTCTTCAGCTGCTGTTTGAAGTGTGACAACTTTTTGTTACACGTTTCTCAGGGATTCGTAGAGAGGTTTCTCAATTCCGTTCTCACTCGAATACTCGTTTCGTGATTATGCAGATGTGACGTTGTACTTGACTAACCTAATACATGTAAAGTGTCTTAGTACCCTAGCTATGAAAATTGTTGTCGTAGAAACATCAAAGGCAGGAGACAAGTTTCTCATACATTTATATACCTTCTTTTTGTTTCTGTATACATGGTTTTATTTAAATAGCAAACCATCTGACATACCATCTTTATATCCTCTAAAATATTTTATGTGCCCCCCCCCCCCCAACTCTCGCCCCATTTTTTTGGGATGGCTCTCCCTTTGAAGTTGTGTGACCTCCCCCCTAATCCCACCAGCCCGCCCCTCCCCCACCCCACCTCATAAAAAATGAATGGTCCCTCATTTCCTTTAATATCAAGGCACTGGTGAATACCAAAGTTAGAAAGTCCTTTATCTCTTTCAACTGAGCTTTCAGCCATCCAAGTCTTGAGGCAGGTGTCACTGATATTGTCCTTCTATAAAATACAATAGCATCTGCTATCCCTATCACCACGATGGAGCTCACTTAGACTACTGGTCATTGCTTAATCATTGTCTTCTGAGTCAGAATGTACTAGTAGAGCTGCCGAGTGACACAAAATTTGTAGGGCAACACTAGACTGCAGTGATTTTTGACAACATTATATGAAGATGCATACAATTGTGCAATACAGTGCAATACAAATACTGTTGCCGTGGGTTAAAAACACACTTTCACCAAAAAACTGAAGTTTAAAACGCGAGGCGACGCAACATATTGCCTTTAAACAGAAGAGATGTTGCCAACTACAGGTTGCTTGAAGGTCTGCTTCTCACCATTGACCATGAATCCCAGTGACATGTTAGGGCACTGTGGCATGTTAACTTGACTGATAACATACTTCTTATGCTGGATCGTTAGTTACATATCCACACTCAGGGCACCTGAGAAATTTAGTAGGACAGGAATAAAAAGTAATGTATATCTCTTTCAAAATCAGTAGTGCTGAAGACCCCTCAAGTTACTTCATATATTTATTATTATCATTATCTCTCTCGAATGATGTTTCGATGACTTGTTCATCACCTTCAAATTTTAAAAGTCAGGTTCCTCTGAGTTCTTTATATAGTAAGAATGCGTTTCTCTGAAAGATCTTAACGAACAATTTACCATCCTGAAGAAATGTCGCAGGAAATTTGAATGCTTAATCTGCGAAATGCTCTTCATCCAAGAAAAGAAACCTAAACTGAACACTCAATCTGAGTCAATTAAAGCAAAACTATTAATTTTAGTACTTAATTAACACTCTGTACATTCCACATTTTAGAGCTTTTAATCACATCCAACAAGACCTCCACACGCATTCTTAGTATATAACGAACTCGTAGAAACCTGACTTTTAGAATTTGAAAATGATGAACGAGTCATCGAAACGTCAATAGAAATTATTATCGTTAATTTTTATTCTTAATTATTAGTCAAAAGCCTCTGTTATATCTGTTTAGGGTTTTACGTTGGTGATAAAAGGGGCCCACTTCTTCATAATCTTTATCACCATCATAATCATCAGTGACCCTGTCATCATCACCATCACCATCACTTTCAGCATCATTCTCAGCACTGGTAGCCATCCATAAATCCAAAATGATAGGCGTAACATTTCATGTTGCTTTTGCATCAGTGAGACAAGATATAAAGGAGAGGAAACTTTTTCATGGAAAAATCAACTAAACGTAATCACATTTGCACAACGTTGATCTTTAATTAAACTTGGCTCACATAAAAATGTGGAATTCGTGTGCAAAGCAACAACCACAAAGGCTGCAGTTCACTAATTGATTTTCTAGGTTCTCTGTTGCGTTCTTTTCTTATTTTTTTTCTCGATTTCCTTTCTGCCTTCGTGCAGATTTACCGACCTCTCCGACCTCCCCTGCATTTCTTTCGCGGGTAATTTTTATATTTGCGATGGTAAGGACTCTCCGCGAAACATTGGGCGGCGTCGGCATCACACTTGCACAGACGATGGCGACATTTGCCCCGCCACCAGTAGTATGAAGCTGGTCCTAAAGTTAAAAGAAAATACAGTTTAATCTTATTGCTGATACTGTTTCAGATGAAAGATCTCAGCACGACAAGTTAAGGTTACTTCCCACCTTCAGAGGCCCAAAAAATCGTTTTTTCTTTTATTTGACAAAATTTAAGTTCGTCATTTTATCTAGTGTTTCCAAAAGAAAAACATTAAAAATCTCAAAAAGCGGCCGAGTTATTTAGAAAAAACGTATTTTCAAATAAAGTTAATAAACTAGGAAGGTGTCACAATCTTGTCAACGGGCGAGAACCCTGGGGAAATTTTCGCGGCAAACGCTCATTGCTCGAATTTCATGTCATTTGCATATTTTTATTTACATCACGCACTTGACAAAAATTCCCACGTGGAAACTCTACGCTAACTCCTATGGAAAAATCAAAAGCAGAAAAAAGTCCTTGGGTAAAGAACACGAAAAAAACCGGCCCAAAGAAGAAAGAAAAAGCTCCACATTGCCAAGGAAAGAAAGAAAACCTTGCCGAAAGCGACAAAGGCTGTTGGTTTGGCCAAACGCCTTCGACAATCTCGACATCTGCTGAAGATCCGGAACGTTCGAATATCCTTGGAGCAAGTAGCTTAAAAATCAAAGTCAACGTCAGTGCAGGCTGCAAACAAGATTCTTCGTCGGAATCTGGCGGAAGTGATGAAGAAAATGAAACCCACCCAAGGAAACTCATTTCAGCAAAAAGGGTATTTTTTAAGCTGTCCGTCGATTCCTTAACGTCTTGTTTTTCAGCGGCACATTTTCCGCCTTAAACCTTTTTGGCGCGGGTTTTGCCTTTGCCTTTGCCTTTGCCTTTGGCGTCTTTGCCTATTATATTACGTCGCCATCCTGAATTGAACTCCACTGAGCGAGATAAAAAAACATGTTGCAATGCGATGCTTTTCCCGGGAAATCTTGATCTGTTGTCAGAGACCCTAGGAGGTCCTGTTGTTCCATTGGTTTGCGGTTTCATTAGGCGTGATAATCTCCGGGCGTGGCACGAGTTGTTTACAAACCTTTACAACCTAAAATCTCGCATTTGATTTTTGGAGGAATACACCACTTTGAGCGAATTTATAGGGTATGCAGATTTGACGGATTTTCGTGAAATTTCGCCAGAACATTCCAGAGATAATGACAAACCAAAGTGTGTCGGGAAATTTTGATATTTAACACATTTTTCCCGAGGCGTCCATTTGCGCAACACGTCTCGCATATTTTTAGCTACTCCAACTTTAGAAGTGGATATCTAGACAACCAATCAGAATATCGAAAAAGCCCGACACGCTTTTGTTGATTGATGGCTTGTGAATAAGACTGTGCAGCCATTTTGCTCGTACTGCGGAATCCGATACCCAATAAATTCAATAGAAGAAGCCTCGGTCGTTTCACGCCTTACCGCCTCCTGACACTTCCTAAAAGAAAACATTGCTAAAATTGTATTTTTTTTGGAAAGTACATTTATTAAGCTTTCTTATGATATATAGTTTGGTGGAGTTTTATTGCAACTGGCGCGCGTACAATTTTTTTCCCGAAGGGCACCCGCGAAGGTGGGAAGTAACCTTAAGGTTTACGAGACTCCATCCTGAAAAGGCTGACGAATTTTCAACTTACTGCACTTCCCTTTCCCAGTTGAATATTTCAAAACATACACTGCAGACTTGAACGGGCACAGTTTGGACTTTTGGAGTTTATTGTAGCACTCGTCATGAACTTTGCAGCATCTGAAAACGAAATAGAGTAGTGACCATCTTTTTCGCTCGTGTGTAGGAGCGGAGGGGAGAGAGTCAAAGTCTTAAAGGCGCATCGGTTGACAGAAATGGGGAGTTTGGATTTCTTTACAAAAACTTAAGCATTGTTCCTCAGCATTCCCTGCAAAACGTGTGAAGTGAAAAAGACCGTATCTTGTTACATATTATGGATGATAAAGTCTGATACGTCTGAAAACTTCTGAAACTGCTAAGGCAACTTGTACCTGTGCGAGAACGACATTTTTGAGTGTGATTCGGAAGCATGTTATGTCACTGCTTCTTTATACGCCTCTAGTTAAATCAAAACAAGTGGAGAGCCTGTACATCAAGGCTAATAAAATTAGTCTTGATAGACAAGCGGTCCACTTGTTTTGAAAAAACTAAATGACTATGACTTTGAAATACAGCCAAAATATTGTAACGATCTTGTTGCATTGTGAAAGGCCAAAACTTGGTTCTCAACAATGTTAACAACCTCAGACTCGTCCTGTTTATGTTACTAGTTCGATATATTAATGATATATGACCTACGGATTAAAAACGCAGTTCCGTGGCATCAAAATATTGCCCTTGCTTATAGACGAGCCACTTTCCAAGTTGAGTGGCTCATAGCCACTTTGATTCCTTTCAGCACTCATATTTATTTTCCACGACTCGAATTTCAAAATCTTGGCCCATTTTTTTTTTTTTTTTTTGTCACGATATCTGCCTAGGATTATTTCATTAGTCAACAGATATTTTGCAAAACTCGACCTAGATTTAATTACCTTCGTTATACTTTACAATTTTCGACCTTCGTAATATTTTCTTTTAGCGTGCTTTCACCATCGACATGTTTTTGTCCGAATTCAACGCCATACTAGACATTTGATCGTTACTGAAATATATTATATATTTACCGGTCCAGTTTATCGACAGGTCTGCCTTTCCCACCAAATCCACAGTAGCAGCCATAACCATTGTAATCAAAAGGATTCCTACGGGTAGCGCGAGCAATCAACTTCCCAAAGGAAGCCAAGTCTCTCTTGGACGCATCTGCACTTCCTTCTTCTGCAACGACAAACATTAAGTTATAAACTCTTAATTATACTTAGGTTGGTACGATGACCTATTCTTGCCAAAAACTATTACATAGAATCGCTCAAGCTATGCCAAACTGTGTAGATTTATGAAACTTCAGAGCAAGGTAGGAAAAGAATGTGAAGGAGGTTATTTACGAGTACCTCTGTGGGTTACCTATCATCTTACCTTCGTCGCCGGATTCTGCTAGCACGTCCTGTACAGCACTGTCCCATAAGACGATCAACATCAAGAAAATCAGCTTGATCAACATGCTGAAACTGTAACAGAAGTGATCTTTGGCGAATAGTTTTTCATGTATTTTACTTTGTCAGTAACATCAGGAGATCTTTATGGTTTGGCTTCATGGGATCATTATCAAGTCCAGAAGCAAACCCCACAGTAGCATTTTCTGTTAAGTCAAATGTTAACTTGAGTTCGACTTTCTCTAGTTATAAATCTCATGATTTGATGATAAATTAAGTACTTCTCGTTAATCAGAGAAAGTGTTTATTAATAGGCAGTCCATCTGGCATACACTCGCTTGTTTGTGTAAATATGTTGTAAGACTTTCGCATACGCATCACTAATACCACATTCCGCTCGATTAGGATATCGCAGAGGCACCCAGTTAAAACGTTGATTGAAAATACTTAGTATGGTTCAGAAAACTGTATCGAGACACCTTAAAACGGACACCAACAGGACGTGCCAAAGTCTCCGTATCCGGGTGTCTGCGTTGAGCGGGCTGTCAGAATAAATGTCGCGAATACATGTTTTGTCGACATAGACTGAATAATAAACTTTGAAACTAAAACAACGATGTTAAATGCCTTACTTTACGCAGAAATTTACCCTCATTTAAATAGCTAACTCTCTCGCACTCAAACTCAGTTTTATGTTTTCTTATCAGTTTCAAAAGCGGCAACATACGATGATCAAACAGTGGGTAACTTTAATCAGCCGGTTCTGCTATAATTCAGTAGATCTTTAATCTTTAATAATCTTTAATAAGTATACTCCTTAAACAGTGGAACTATACTAGGAGTTTAAAATAACATAATAAAACCACGTAATAAATAATTACAATATGTATATATACAATAAAAATTATAAGTTAGTAAAAGATAAGATAAAATAGATTAAGTATAATCTCGTCGAGACAAGTTAGGACGTCTGGATATACATTATACAAAAGATTTAATGGCTGCAAGAGCAATAGTCTTAAAATTATTTATATCAACATCTTCATAAATAGGTAAATTGTTCCATGCTACTATTGTCCTTGGATAAAAGGAAAACTTAGAAACATCATTTGATACACGGATTTGTTGGAAAGGACGACTGTTCAGTAATCTGGTGGCCCTTGTTATTTCGCGGACTTCAGGAGGAAAGCTAATACCAACATGTCCCATCAAGATCTTGTAGAACATAGTAGTTTGAAAGAGGAGTCGACGATCTTCAAGGGAGTCCCAACCAAGATGTTCGATCATTGGAGTAACATGACTAAATCTTGAATAGTCATTTAATACAAATCTTGCTGCTCGGCGTTGAACCATCTCTATTTGAGTGATGTTCTGTTTGGTGAAAGGGTTCCAAGCGCAACACGCATATTCGAGTTTTGGGCGGACTAGCGTGCGATACGCCGTATCTTTGACTTTAGTATCACAACCACTTAGAATACGACGCAGTAGCCCAAGAGTAGAATTTGCCTTTTTACAGATCTGATTGATGTGCTCGTTCCAGGACAGATTGTCTGTCACGGTGACTCCAAGGTACTGGGCTGAGGAAACTCTAGAAATGGACTGGCCAGCCAATGAATATTGGAACATAGTTGGAATTTTCTTAGATCGTACTTCCTAACAGGGGACAAAGGCCATCGAAACATTCGGAAAATATTCAGGGCACTGATGACCAGTGTCCTTAAAGAGAGGTAAACTTTGTAAAAGAGCGTCTCATTCTGAGCAATGAAGAGTGCCGTTGTCCACATCAATCGTATTCTTATTAATCTGGCTAATATAGAAGAGAATGAAAACACTTTTTCCGTCGGGACAGCGACGTAGAGCTATTAAAGAAGTTTTAAACCTGCAGTACTTTAAGTTAAAAATCATTTTACCAAACAACCCCTTTGAGAGTGGAATCATGGTGAAAGCCTCCACGGTAAAACGGCAAAACTGGGTCCTAAATTCCACGTAACTCGGGCTAAACGACAAGAATCAATTTAAACATAACAATTTTCTCTGTCACATTTTTATCTAGTTTTTGTGGCAAAAACAAAGTGAAAAACTTCTTGCAACTGATATTTGGATTGCACTGTCATAATCAAATTCAGAATTTACAATCAAGGATGGTTCTTTTTACAATTGTTGATCGAAATGAAATAAGCGAGTAAGACAATAAGCTTAAGACTCACCACGACAACAGGCAAAGTTTCCCGTCGTCGGACTTCTAATCTTCTTTATGTCGCAGCAGAACCTTCGGAAAAAAAAAACCTTTCCAATCATTATTTGCTAAGTAAAAACAATCAAAAGGAAAATAAAGCAAGAGCTAGCCAACCTGCCACCAAAGGAACCTTGTTCTGTTTTGTCTCGTTGAGTAAAGATTCAAGTGATATAAAATCACTTTTTTATTGTCGGAAGTAATTTATTTGTCGGCTGCAAGCTTGTGGTTCCATTGGTCGTTTTAAGACTTACCTGATTCTTGTGACGTTTGTAGTTGGCAATGTTCTAATTAATTAAAATGGCAGTTAAAGCTATCATGGAATGAGATAAATTGTGTTACCTGCAACTAGCGTTTAAAAAATCCATTAGCGCCGAAATTAAAATTATATGTTTGTAAAATGATTTAATAGCAGTGAGTAATAGATTGTGAAGTGCACCACTATTTCCTTTCTCTAACCACGCCAGTTGATCTGTTTACCATGATTTTAATCAAGAGTAGCGCGGTATCTTCAAAATGACAAAAAAGAGAGGATGAGGGTAAGAGAGTTCATGCAATCCCTCTCAAGTTATTTTAAGATATGGTATCTAGTTCTCCTGCGGATAATCATGATTACCACGTGCGTTGCGTAGATGTTTTCTTTGAGGATGAAAATCGTGTAAAGTCCACGAGGACAACATTCGTACTTCAGGGTCTGCTATTTGTAGCCCCCGGTTACCTCAGAAATTTGGGGGATTAACCCTCTTACCTTCTATCCTCTCATGAATTGCTTCTATCAATTAAGTCCGTGAGCGAGTTCTTAAATTCAATAGTCGGTAACTCCACACTTTGTTCACTTTTAAAGGTCGATTTACAAAACAAAACATTTTTGCCACGGTTACGATATAAATCGTATTCGTACCAAAAACAAAGCCCGGTATGGATAAATTTTGTCTGTAAACGACGTTTTCTCATCCGTGCCGAGCCAGAATTTCATCTGTGCTCGGACTACCTATTCAGTGGGTCCGGTTACACAACGAAACTTATCCACGCCGGACCAGTTTACTTTTGGTGCGCGTGTCATATTTACAGGAACGGTGCACAAAGTTTTTCGTCGTTTAAATCAGTCTTAAGGAAGAGCCGTTTTCGCAAGTTATATTTCACTTTCAAGGCTACGTGAAGTCACCTGTTTAATGCAGTTGCTTTAAGATTTTATCGCCTCAGTTTAGAACCAGATTATTGGATTACCTGTGATATAGACGAGTAGCACTTTAAACAATTCATGTGTAGAGCACGCGATATACGTTTTCTTAATTTGCCCAACGAAGAAGAATTCTTAAGGCGATCTTGGAAACGGAAAGACTCTCTATCTTTGTAGATAAGCTTGGAATACGTCAAAAAGTAGAAAAATATTGTTGAGTTGGCGTCAGCTGCAAAATGAAGAGAACGATCGATAGTTTTATTTTAGGTGGCTATACACTTCGTTGATTCTGTAACAAGAGGGCGTTTAATAAAAAAAAAACACACACATCAAATTTGTTTTGTGATCTTTAGGATTCCAGCTGTTCAACGCAATGTCTATGACCATGGTTTAAATCCGTTTACTCGGCTAAAAGTTAGTTTAAAAAAATTAATGTGAGCTTGCCTAGACAATACTCGGAGCAACGAACGTCATATAAGAGAGCAAATTTCCTTAAGAAATGCTAAGCCACGCATTACAATGCTATTAAACACTCCCTGAACTCGAAGTCTCGAAATCTGCGGTTTGTGTAAGTATTCTACTGTCCTGACATCCAGCGATATCAAGTCAATGACCGGATATAGCTATGTCAATTTCAAGTAAAGTAATTTTCACTAGGGTCACATTGGAAAAAGGGATTAAAAATGAAATATGAAGCTCGCAATTAAAAATTGAGTGTTTGTGGGGTTAAAAGGCGTCCAAATTTTCCCGCCAAAACTGAAATGGTGCGCGATGTTTGCCGACAGTCCTGAAATTTCCGGTTTCTAAAATGGACCCGTAGTTTCCAGCCGAATTTCTCACTAAATTTGCACTTTGAAAATTCTGAAAAAGAAACTGCCAACAAATGAATTAAAACAATGACTGACGAGGTACTAGACAAAAGTTTTGAAGATCAAAAAGTGTTAACACAAGACTGGCTACTCGTCCGTCTGCTCAATTTTGCACAACGTGCACATTACCGTAACCAGAAAAATATTTCCTGAATTTTGGCTGTATTTGAGTATGGTAAATACGTTATCGTACCTTTTTAACTTGGAAAATCCAAGTTGTAAGTATGGGTGGGAGATTTACTCGATCCTTCCGTTCGCTCGCTCCTTTGCTTCCTTTTAGACGTTTTGGGTTTCCGTTGACTAATGTATACACCGTGTAAGGCTTTCTCAGTCGCAGCCAAGTTCAAGTTAATACGACGTGGATGTGAAACGATTTCCTCATCGAGTGAACTGATTACTTTTAATTTTTATTGGCAATATGTCTCATTTGTTCTTTGCATTTTGCACGAAATGCATGAACAAATTCGATTGTCTTGTCAACGAGATGCTTTAATTTACATCAAACAATTAACACCGAGTTTGAACGTGCAAATGGATTCTATCCGTGCTAAAGTATTTGTGTAGCCACCTCCGCTATGTAAATTAGTTATAACTCTTGAACTCGCCTTTGTTAATTTAACTCTCATTTGTACCCTTGATAATGGCGTCATGAGGTCGCCGAAACGTCGGGAGATTATATCGTTTGTTTTTACTTGTCTATGTAAAACTGAAGCATTGACCTAATAATCTATGGTGAAATTGAGGGAAGTCAAAAGATTAATGGTTTAGACACATTTACTGTTACCATAAATAAGTTGTTATAAACCTAGATTGTTGTGTTAAGCAGGTACGGTCTTCTCTATATATTTATGCTGCTACTGTGTGCCAATCTGCTCACATGCCCCTACAGAGTTCAGTTCTTCTGGGTTTTCACCATCAGCGCTTCTTCCTTTTTTGGAGGACAGTTCTTCTGGGTTTTAATCTTCCGTGATTGTTCTCTCTTTCAGAGTGCCATCATTGATCTGCATTGTTTGGCAGTCTTTTCACCATTGCTGTAGATGTTCCAAAACTCGAGCAGTAAATGGATGGATACTGCTAGTCTCAAAACGTGCTTTTCCCCAAGAGTATCTACTCGACGGTATTAGATATGACTGAAAAACCGTGGAGAATCTCGAGATGGAGTTCTTCTTCCAGAGAGGAAGGCGCAGTATATCCTTGTGGCTTTCTTGTAAACAGTCAGGGGACCCGACAAGGTGCATCAACTTTGCACTCTTCAGAGCAAACTCAGTTTGCACTCATTTTCACCTGCGGTAGTCTGTACGTAGATCAATTTTCATCAGGGCAGACGCATGCCCGCTGCTTCATACAGCTGACCCAGACAGGATAATGGGTAAGAGAGTTAATCCCCCATATAGGCGTCGTTCTTAAAGGGACAAAGTCAGCTTTAAGACCGCGCTGACCTGGGCAATAGTTTTCTCACTTTGAAAAAGGTTCACCTCAACCTCAAATCAAAGTACATCTAGAACTCCACTTCAATCTTCGCAGCGTTTTGCTTGATTTTCAATCGTTTACAGAAAGACCTGTTTTGAGTGTGCTTTTGCTCAATCTGTGATATTATGTTTATCATATTTGGTTAAAAACAGTATGGATCGCGTCCCTGTGATATGCAAACTAGCTATGAAATGGTATCTAATGCGCATGTGTGCCAGCTGACTGTAACCCCTTCAAGGTATTCTTAGGCGGCGTCCACACTAGCCCGGAGAAATTTGAAAACGAAACTTTATTTCTAGATTGGGCCAACCCTCCTCATTAATACGTCACGAAAACGGAGCTTTTCGAAAACGCTTTTCAAATTGAAGGAATTTGAAAAACGCCGCTCTTCGTTTACGTGTGGACGGAAAGTATTTGGGAAAACGATGGCGTTAGGATAATCGTGTGATTTCTCTGACCGAGTTTTCCTCAAACACAAATCCAAAGTGACCGGTGATTGTCGCGTTTTTATATTCCTCTTGCGTAAATCTGGACGGAAAACATTTGATACGTTTTCGCAGTGAAACCTCCATTTTCAAATTCCCCCGGCGAAGTGTGGAAGGGTCTTAGACATGGCACCCAGTACTTCAAAGGATGATTCTACCACGCGCGTGGATGTTGTCGTGAATATCTGGCTATTCAAAAATTGCTTATCTCCGTAGAGTAAGCGTCACTAAGGATTCTTGTTGCCTGCGGCAAACCTGTCGACACCTTTGCACTGCATCAGTAAGGCAAGATTTATAGGAGAGGAACATTTTTTCACTGAGAAAATCGACTCAACGTGATCAAATTTGCAGGAGGTTGACTTTTAATTAAACTTGGTTCACATAAAAATGTGCAATTCGTGTGAACAACACATCAACCACAAAGGCTTTAGATTACTGATTAAATTTCTTGGTTCTCTGTTGCGTTCCTTTCTTTCTTTTCCGATTTCCTTTCTGCCTTCTTGAAGATTTACCGACCTCTCCGGCCTCCCCTGCATTTCCTTTGCGGGTAATTTTTATATTTGCGATGGTAACGACTCTCCGCGAAACATTGGGCGGCAGCGACATCACACTTGCACAGACGATAGCGACATTCACCCCGCCACCAGTAGTATGAAGCTTTTCCTAAAGTTAAAAGAAAAGACAGTTAAATTCTTATTGCTTTTAGTAAGTCTAGATTAAAGATCTCAGTGCGACAAATTAAGGTCTACGAGAGGATTTCAACTTACTGCACTTCCCTCTCCTTGTAGTTGAATATGCCAAAATATACACTGCGACTTTGAAAGGGCAGACTCTGGACTTTTGGAGCTTATTGTAGCATTCGTCATGAACTTTGCAGCACCTGAAAATGAAATAGAATGGGAACATCCTTTCCCTAGTGGCAGGACTGAGCGGGGGGAGAGTTTAAGTCTTGACGACGTACAGGTTGCAGAAGGCTTGTTTTGGCATCAATATCATAAAAGAGGAGTTAAATTTAAACAAAAAAAATAAAAATTGTCCATCAGTGTTCCCTGCAAAACGTGTGAAGTGAGCCACACCGTATCTTATTACATATTAAGAGTGATAAAGTCTGATAAAGTCCCAGTCTGCCCTCAATCGCCCGGATAGAACACGGACGATCCAAGCGATCGCGATCGCTCCAGCCGCTACCGGCATTAACTTGCTCTCATATAATCGCATTGATCGTAGGAGCACTTTTTGAAGTGACAGCGGTGATTAAAACGATCGAGGCGATTATACTGGAGCAAACTTGTCTCAACCGACAAATCTTGACGACAAAATTGAAAGCGTCCTGCTGAACTCATCAAGGAGCCGAAACAAGAATTCTGAACTGTCCTGTGACGCTGACTTAGCTGCCTTTACGAGTCCTTCTCCTTAAACTAGCAAGGGATAAGAAAAAATCCTGCAATTTTGACAGTTAACCAACGCACCGCCATTTTGGGTCGTAGCCTCGTCTTCGTGCGAATCAAGCCACAGCTTGGCAAGACAACTGGTCAGTGTTCTCTCGGACTCGAATTTCAAAATCTTGAGTCATGGGGCGCGATCCATTCAACCAAAATTTCCGGAAATTTCGGTCTAAAACTGAATGGACCAGTGCGGTCCAACCGGAAAAGTTTCGAAAAAATCGGTCCACTTTTTGAGGGGGACCACTTTTCTCGGTCGGACCGGTCCGAATGGACCGGTTGGTTGAATGGATCGCACCCCATCGTTCATTTTATTGCCGCGACATCTTCCCGGTGTTATATCATTATTCAACGGATATTCTGCAAATTTCGGCCTATATTGTTATTACCTTTGATATATTTAGTAATTTTCGCCCTACGTATTGTGTTTTTCAAAATGTTTTGACCACCGACATGTTTTTCTCCGAAACAGAACGCCAAACTGAAGAAGCTGGACATTTCACCATAACTGAAAGACATAGTTACCGGTCCAGTTTATCGACAGGCCTGCCTTTCCCACCCAGTCCACAGTAGCAGCCATAACCATTGTAATCAATAGGACTCCTGCCGGTAGCGCGGTAAATCAGTGCCCCAAAGGAAATTGCGTCTCTCTTGGTGGCATCGGTACTTCCTTCTTCTGCAACGACAAACATGACATTTTAAACACAGTTAAATTTTATGTTTGTGATAAACTGAGTCGTATTTTATTGGATTGGACGAAAGTAGATGGAATGAGAAAGGACGGGTTATGATTAACAGCTTATTGGTATCGTTTTGCAGTCATTAACTAGAGTTGAGAGGTGAGATCCCAATCTGACGAACGGAATGGTTTTTGGACACTGTAGCGTGTGAAATTATGCAGTTTTTAGCATGCTCGCAAATCAGCGATGTTAAAACCAAGACCAATGACCAATCGCAAAAATTCAGACACTGACAATCCACTGAACCAATCAAAACTCTGACGCAAATACACGTAAACGGCGCAATGGGCGGGAAAACCTGTGCGAGATTGTCAAGCCTGTTTGGTTTTGATTTTAGTTCTGATTAAATGACAGAGTTTTTAAGCCTATAGCGTGGCGTCGTAATGCAAAACCATAGTTAACTATGGCAAAACCAAAGCAATTGCGAATTACGTTCGACATTCAAGTGAAAGCTACTCTTAAGTCAATGTTATAAGCTTTACAACTTTTCAGTATCGATGCAAGGGTTTGGTGAGGTAGAGCTCATGCGAATATATTGAATTTCTTTTGCTAAGAAAATTTCATTGCATCGAGGTGCTCTATTGGACTAAATTTTACTTGGCAATTTTTAAAATTGCATCCATCACGTGGACTGATAAATTCTTAGTTATACTCGGGTTGGTGTGATTGCCTGTGCTAGCCAAAAACAATACTACGCTAAATTACTCGAACTATGCCAAACTGTCTAGATTTATGTAACACCCGTGGAAGAGAAGGAAAGAATGGGAAGGAGGTCATTTAATATATACGATTAATACGGGATAAATATATCGTATATTTATGTGGGTTACCTATCACCTTACCTTCGCCACCGGATTCTGCTAGCGCGTCCTGTACAGCACTGTCCCACAAGACGATCAACATCAAGAAAGTCAGCTTGATCAACATGCTGAAACTGTAACAGAAGTGATCTTTGGCGAATAGATCTTTTTTAGACTATAATGTCTTCTACCGTGTCAGCAACATTATGGAATCTTTCAGACTTTTGGCTTCATGCTCTCCTATCAGTTTCAACCACAACAATGTTATCATTTAAACAGTCCGTAACTTTAATCGCTCTAACTACATAGATCGTATTTTCTAACGGGACCATTGTCAATCGAAACAATGAAAATATAGAGGACACAGATAACATAAACCGAGTTTAATTTTGTGTGCGAGTGTCTCATTTAGGTCACAGAACATTCTCTGCTGCCTTTATTGATCGTATCCGTGCTTATATAGATGACAATGAAAAAGCTTTTTGTGTAGGGACAAACAAAATTGTCCGTGGTACGCGGTTGTCCGCACAATGGGATTCATTGGTATATATTGCAATATGCCATGACAAGGCTGTCCGAGTCATGGGAAACGCTATTTAAGAAGTTTTGAGCTTACACTACTTTAGCTTAAAAATCATTTTATAAAGCAACCCCTTTGGGAGAGGAAGAATGATGAAAGCACCGCGGCAAAATGGGTAGTAAATTGCCACGTACTGGAGCTGAACGAGGAGAGCTTAAACAAATTTCTCTATCACATTTTTATCGAATTTCTGTGGCTTAACTAGTGAAAAACGTCTTGCAACTGGTATTTGGATTGCACTGTCATAATCAAATTCAGGATTCACAATCAAGAATTGTTCCTTTTACAATTGTTGATCGAAAGGAAATAAGCGAATAAGACAA
Source organism: Orbicella franksi (assembly GCF_964199315.1). Classification (NCBI taxonomy): domain Eukaryota; kingdom Metazoa; phylum Cnidaria; class Anthozoa; order Scleractinia; family Merulinidae; genus Orbicella; species Orbicella franksi. The sequence continues at coordinate 28,136,369 of NC_138146.1, forward strand.
TAATTAAGCCAAAGACTGACCTCAACAACAGGCAAAGTTTCCCTTGTCAGACCCCTAAACTCTTTTATGTCGAAGCAGAACCTTGGAAAAAAAGATTTTTCCAATAATTATTTGCCCAGTAAAAACAATAGAAGGAAAATGAAACAAGAGCTAACCAACCTGCCAACAAAGGAACCTTGTTCTGTTGTGTATCGTTGAGTAAAGATTCCAGAGATAACTGCTTTGCCTTTAAATCACTTTTTCACAGCAAGAAATAATTTATTTGTTGGCTGCAAGCTTGTTGTTTCATTGGTCGTTTTAAGACTTACCTGATTTTCGTTTTCGTGGTGTTTGTAGTTGACAATGTTTTAAATAGTTAAAATGGCCATTTAAAGCGATAATGGAATGGATGAGACAAAATATGTCACCTGCAACTAGCGTTTAAAAAGTGCATTAGCGAATTGAAAATCATATGCTTCTAAATGATTTAATAGTGGTGAGTTGTAGATTATGAAGTACACCACTATTCCCTTTAGCTAACAACTTCATTGATCTGTTTACCTTGCTCTTAATAGGGTAGTAGTAGGATATCTTCACTATCTTCAAAATGACAGAGAAAGAACAAACATATAACATCATTGCACAGGAGACGATGAATTAATCCCTCATATAGATCTTATTCTCAAGGTAATTCCTATCAAGCTATTTTTAGATATGGTATCCAAGAGGACAAAATTCGTACCTTAGGGTCTGCTATATGTAAACCCTCATGGGATTCTAGAAACTGAAGTGCTCTAAAAATAACTAAGAGGAGTTATCTTAGCAATAAAGCCTTTATGGCGGGCTATCTCTTGCCACTAACAGTTAACTCCATTAGCGAATCGTAAATAATTTAATAGTTGGTAATTACACACCTTGTTCACTTTTAAAGGCCAATTTACCTAACGGAAATTCTTTGTCCCGGTTTCAATATAAATCGTTCTAGTACAAAGAAAAAGTCCGGCATAAATAAATTTCGTGTGTAAAGAACTTTTTCCCATCCGTGCCGAGTCAAAAATTTCATCATCTGTGCTCTGTGTACCTATTCAGTGGGTCCGGTTACACAACGAAACTTATCCGCGCTAGGCCATTATCTTTTTCGGTGACCGAGCCATTTATATCGGAGCTGTGACAACAATTTTCCATCCTGTAAATAGCCCTTTTAAAAAGTAAGAGTCGCTTATGGAAGTTAAGTTTCACCTTTTAGAGTTCGCGAAATCACCTGTTTAATGTCTCATAAATGCAGATGATTCGAGATTTTATCACCTCGGTTTTGAACCAGAAATAAACGAGCAGTACTGGAAACAATTTATGTGTAGAGCTAGTAATATATGTTTTGTTAATTTGCCTGACGAAGAAGAATTCTCACAGAGATCTTAGAAGACTTTCTCTCTTTCGGGATAAGCATTGGTCGTTTTAAGACCTACCTGATTCTTGTGACGTTTGTAGTTGGCAATGTTCTAATTAATTAAAATGGCAGTTAAAACTATCATAAAATGAGATAAATTGTGTTACCTGCAACTAGCGTTTAAAAAATCCATTAGCGCCAAAATGAAAATTATATGTTTGTAAAATGATTTAATAGCAGTGAGTAATAGATTGTGAAGTGCACCACTATTTCCTTTCTCTAACCACGCCAATTGATCTGTTTACCATGATTTTAATCAGGAGTAGCGCGGTATCTTCAAAATGACAAAAAAGAGAGGATGAGGGTAAGAGAGTTCATGCAATCCCTCTCAAGTTATTTTAAGATATGGTATCTAGTTCTCCTGCGGATAATCATGATTACCACGTGCGTTGCGTAGATGCCTTTAGTTTTCTTTGAGGGTGAAAATCGTGTAAAGTCCACCAGGACAACATTCGTACTTCAGGGTCTGCTATTTGTAGCCCCCGGTTACCTCAGAAATTTGGAGGATTAACCCTCTTACCCTCCATCCTCTCATGAAATTGCTTCTATCAGTTAAGTCCGTGAGCGAGTTCTTAAATTCAATAGTCGGTAATTCCACACTTTGTTCACTTTTAAAGGTTGATTTACACAAAATCGTATTTGTACCAAAAACAAAGCCCGGTATGGATAAAGTTTGTCTGTAAACGATGTTTTCTCATCCGTGCCGAGCCAAAATTTCATCTGTGCTCGGACTACCTATTCAGTGGGTCCGGTTACACAACGAAACTTAGCCACCAGTTTATTTTTGGTGCGCGTGTCATATTTACAGGAACGGCGCGCAAAGTTTTTCGTCGTGTAAATCAGTCTTAAGGAAGAGCCGTTTTCGCAAGTTATATTTCACTTTTAAGGCTACGTGAAGTCACCTGTTTAATGCAGATGCTTTAAGATTTTATCGCCTCAGTTTAGAACCAGATTATTGGATTACCTGTGATATAGACGAGTAGCACTTTAAACAATTCATGTGTAGAGCACGTGATATACGTTTTCTTAATTTGCCCAACGAAGAAGAATTCTTAAAGCGATCTTGGAAACGGAAAGACTTCCTATCTTTCTAGGTAAGCTTGGAATACGTCAAAAAGTAATAAAATATTGTTGAGTTGGCGTCAGCTGCAAAATGAAGAGAACGATCGATACAACAAGCTGCGGTTATCAGTCAAACCCATTATCAAATTGTATCTGATCCGTCTCTAAATGGTTTTATTTTAGGTGGCTGTACACTTCGTTGATTCCGTAACAAGAGGGCGTTTTATAAGAAAAACACATCAAATTTGTTTTGTGATCTCTAGGATTCCAGGTGTTCAACGCAATGTCTATGACCATGGTTTAAATCCGTTTACTCGGCTAAAAGTTAGTTTAAAAAATTAATGTAAGCTTGCTTAGACAATACTCGGAGCAACGAACGTCATATAAGAGACCAAATTTCCTTAACAAATCCTAAGCCACGCATTATAGTGCTATTAAACACTCCATGAACTGGAGGTCTTGAAATCTGCGGTGTGTGTAAGTATTCTACTGTCCTGACATCCAGCGATATCATGTCAGTGACCAGATATAGCTAGGCCAATTTCAAGTAAAGTAATTTTCCCTAGATTCACATTGAAAGAAGGGATTAAAAATGAAATATGAAGCTCGCAATTAAAAATTGAGTGTTTGTGGGGTTAAAAGGCGTCCAAATTTTCCCGCCAAAACTGAAATGGTGCGCGATGTTTGCCGACAGTCCTGAAATTTCCGGTTTCTAAAATGGACCCGTAGTTTCCAGCCGAATTTCTCACTAAATTTGCACTTTGAAAATTCTGAAAAAGAAACTGCCAACAAATGAATTAAAACAATGACTGACGAGGTACTAGACAAAAGTTTTGAACACCAAAAACACAAGACTGGCTAATCGTCCGTCTGCTCAATTTTGCGCAACGTGCAGATTACCGTAACCAGAAAAATATTTCCTGAATTTTGGCTGTATTTGGGTATGGTAAATACATTATCGTACCTTTTTAACTTGGAAAATCCAAGCTGTAAGTATGGACGGGAGATTGACTCGATCCTCCCGTTCGCTCGCTCCTTCGCTTCCTCTTCGACTTTTTGGTATTCTGTTGACCAGTGTATACACCATGTAAGGCTTTCACAGTCGTAGCCAAGTTCAAGTTAATACGACGTGGATGTGAAAAGATTTCCTCATCGAGTGAACTCATTACCTTTAATTTTTATTGGCAATATGTCTCATTTGTTCTTTGCATTTCATTTCTGACGCAAGCACTTAATATCTTCCACAGAAATAATCTACATTGAAAAGATTTGGGGGAGGTCAGCGGTCACCGAGCAAGATGGCCGTGAAATTTATAGCTCCGAGCTAAATAGGGAAAAAGTTAAATTTTTTTCTTCTACTTTTCATATCTACCTTACTACATGTGTTATTGTGTGTATTAACATGTCATTAACTACGAGAGGAAGCAAGAAACTGTCAAGTGATGCACCAGAAGAAGATTTTGAAACGTATGTACGCGAGCTACTGACACGCTTGTGCGAAGGTCAGAACAAGATCATACAGGACATCTCGAGTCTGAGAGCAAAAGTTCAGTCTAATGAGGCGGCATTGGTCAAGCTTTCGAAACAATTTACGACCCTCAACCAAAGTTTCGAGGAGCTCAAGGGAGAAGTTCATGATGCAAGATGCAAAGTCGATGAAATAGAAAGCTCGGTTCAAAACCATACCACGCAAATCGCTCAAATGTATGAACGTTTGCCGTCCTTCGAGCGCTATTCACGGGAATACAATCTTCGTTTTCACAACATTCCAGAATCTCCTGGCGAGGATTGCCTGCAGAAAATCAACGATATCCTAGCAAACCAGCTTAATCTGGAGCCGCAAATTGAAAACGCCCATCGAGCGGGAGCAAGAAGCGATGATAAGCCACGGGGTAACCCGAAAACACTGACCCCCGGTTCGCGGACCCCCACTACGGACCGGGTCCACGGACTACCTACGGACCGGTCCACGGAATACCCCTACGGACCCCTCTACGGACCACCCCCAAAATAGAATAAAAAACAAAAATAAAGATTTCACTTACTACTTCTCTGATAGATCACTCGTGTCGGCGAAATTTCGAGCGTTGAGCTGGGAAAATGTAACAGACCTGGGTTCAGTCTCGGGCACAAGTTTTATCATTGCACATTGCCATTTCCTTTGCTGTGGCTATAAGTATGAATGAAAGACCGGGAAAGCTCTGGGAAGCCCTGAAATTTGTGCTGCTTCGAGTGCATTTCCTTCGCCATTTTGTTCAGCCCATTCTCCCGCGGTTTCATGAACTCGTCCCGGGCTTCACAATTTGCTTAACAGAATTTCAATTATAAACAAGTCGGTTAGAACGACCTAAAATCACGTCTTTTGCAGCCCGATTAAGCCACAAACAGAAGGTAAAAACTTTCCGTCTTTTTGCCATTGGCATCTCTTCTCCCCGAAAACAGCTTTTAGAAATGACTATAGAATGTTTAAGCAAGCAACCGGAACGATGATCCTGCTGGTATACGTTGGATCAATAGTGATCTAATCGGCTTTACATATAAAATGAAGAATACAAAAGCAAAAACCGACACAAAGTAGAATGAGTGATCTATCGGAGAAGCAGTAAGTGAAATCTTTATTTTTGTTTCTTACTCTATTTTGGGGGTGGTCCGTAGAGGGGTCCGTAGGGGTAGTCCGTGGACCGGTCCGTAGGTAGTCCGTGGACCCGGTCCGTAGTGGGGGTCCGCGGACCGGGGGTCAGTGTTTTCGGGTTACCCTAAGCCACGAGCGATAATTTGTAAGTTTGTTTATCGTCCAGAGAGGTACAAAGTTATTCAGAAGAAGCGTGACCTTAAAGATGGTGTTTGGATCACAGAGGATCTGATTTGGGAGGACCGAGAGAAAAAGAGGAAACTCAGAGATGTGATGAAGGAGGCGTTTGAGAGGGGAAAAAGGCCAAGATTTCATCGTGGAAAACTTTATATTGATGGAAATTTGTATAGAGAAACGTAGATGTTAATTCCATTGATCAAAATATGTATAAAAACCTTCTGTTGTCCTACAACTAGTTTATTTTTAACTGGCATTTGCCAATATTAAGTTGTTTAAAATAGACAAATGATTCATAACACGAATGATCCAGATTTAAATGTATAATCATTTAATGATCATGGAATATTTACAGCAGAAGAGCTTAATGAACTCCTCTGTCGGTAAGCCGCAACTCTCAGCACTTCATCTTAATATCAGAAGCCTAAGTAAACACTTTGATGAGCTATGCAATCTTTTGGACTCCATTCCTTTCGAAATTGATATGATTGCTTGCTCAGAAACATGGATCACGCCTCAAGTCGATCTAGATAGCATAAAAATTACAGATTACAGTATGATAATAGACAACCGCTCGTTTTCAACAGGCGGCGGAGTTGCTCCTTATCTAAAGTCAAACTTTGACTATACAATCAGAGATGATCTTAAAATAGATGGCATTGAAAATATTTGGGTAGACACACAAGGCTTGTTAATTAGCGTTATTTATAACCCACCTACAAGATCCCAACGGGAATTTCTTGCTGAATTTGAACAAGTTTTGCATTCCATCTTTTTGTCAAAGCGTAAATGTTTGATCCTAGGTGATATCAATATCAATACACTTATTAAGAACGCAATAGCAAAGGAATACCTTAATCTAATTCATTCCGAAGGCTTTAATCCCCTGATATTTGAAGCAACACGTATAACTGAGACCTCAATAAGTTGTATAGATCATATTCATTCCAATTTTGTATCTTCAAGTACAAGTGGTAGTATTGCAGTACAGATAGCTGATCATTTACCTGTTTTTACCCTTTCATACGATCCAACACTCAGTCCATTTCCTGATACTATTGAAATTAGAGACTTTAAAGGGTTTGGCAAGATTGCTTTCCGTGATAAATTAAGGAATGAAAATTGGAAATCTGTTTATAATAGCAGCGATGCAAATGAAGGCTTAACAAGATTTCTGCACATATTCAACAGGATTAGCAATAAACATGCACCAATTAAATTAATTAAGATCAAAATTAAGTCTACCAAGCCCTGGGTAACTAAAGGCTTAAAAAAATCGATCAAAGTTCGAAATCAGCTGTATAAAAAATGGTTGACAACTCGTAACAGCTATTATTATAATCGATACAAAATCTACCGAAACAAAATCGTTTCAATCAATAAAATGTTCCGTACTTTATACTATGTTGGAAAATAAAGTTTGGTTTGAAAATTCAGCCAAATGCGTGGGGAAATTATTAGATTCTTTATCATAAAACAAATAAAGAAGCCTCGACTGTGCTCTGTTCTGTTGTCAAGCACTTAGGAAGCGGTAGAGCACTCAAGAAGTGGGGAAAAACACTCGACTTCGTCTCGTGTTTTCCCCTACACTTCTTTCGTGCTCTACCGCTTCCTGCGTGCTTGACAACAGAACAGAGCACAGTCGAGGCTTCTTTATTTGTTAAATAGCGTACTTAAAGACTCAACAAACACTGAGAAAATGTGGGATAACGTTAATTTAATAATAAATGAAAAGCGGCCGTCCTCTGTTATTGAAAATTTGTAAGTTAAAGGTAAAAATCTCCAACAGCCAGCTTCAATATCAAATGCAACTGATCAACAAGTACTTTTCCAGTGCTCCATCTGAACTTGCATCTGATCTACCTAAAACAGATCGCCGTACTTCGTCTTATGTGAATAGGAAAAAATGCACGTTCCACTTCACTAAAGTAGGTGAAATGGAGGTCGTTTTACTATTAGATAGCATTGATTGTAAAAAATCATTTGGTTTTGATAAGATTCATCCTTTCTTATTGTTCTCTGCAGCGTTGGAAATATTTAAACCACTGACATACATTATAAATTTAACACTTGAACAAGGTATATTTCCAAATAGTTTAAAAATTGCCAAGGTTATCCCGATTTTCAAACAAGGCTCTCGTTCCTCATGCAATAACTACCGGCCCATATCACTCCTTTCTGCGTTAAGTAAAATTTTTGAGAAGTCCATTCTTAAGAGTGCCTGCTCGTAAAAATCAGACAAATTCTTAATTTCGCGGCAAGGGTCGAAAATTCGATTTCGCTCATATTCTTATGGTAGATAGGCTAGGGCATGACAAAAACTACTGGATAGTTTCTTTTGGCGAAATATCCTTTTATTTCAAAGAAATATGCAAATTACTAAATTCCGTAAAATCGTCATTTGACGCACCATTTTATTAAGCAAGTTTGAGAGCCTCGCATGCAAAACCACATCATTCTTCTGTCTTTAAAACACTCAAATATTTTTGTGCAATGTTTGAATGTGTACTGGGTTGATATTAGGGAATGTTGCGTTGTCTTTTTGGGTGCAAACTAATTAAATTTCGAAGACATGTATTTCATTCACTTAAAAGTACTTCGTGAATATAATTAATTTTCACCATGTGCGAAACCTTCAAATGGACCAAGCTTCTGGTGGTTGAATCGCAGAAGGATGGTCTACAGATTCCTGTAAAAATTTCTTTGGGCAAATGATTGTGAGCGACGCGAGAGCTTTTCAAAGTACGTCAAAAATGCAAATGTTCGACCATCCATCGTCAAATTTCAATTTACGGGTCAGACGTATATTTTAACATGCGCCACATGACTTGACCTATGTTAAGTTGAAATAGACACAGAGCTGATAATTTCGAAATGTTTTAACCTTATTTGCTGTAAAAGGCAGGTCCAAAGCCGATTTGACGTGTTTCTAGTCGATCTCTCGCCATTCGTCGCACATAAAGCAGAAGTTTGCTTTTGTTTACACAAGGTTAACGTCCGATGTACATCGCCTACTGTCAACCTATTATTGGTCGAATACTATGAATCTGTGACCATCTTTCTGCACATATGAACATCACTGCATCTAAGTCTAAAACGACCGAGTCATTTGTAGTAGTTGCTTGCTTTGCACTGCGCCAAAATATTGCGTCTGATCGATTGCTGACCATTGGTGATAAGCGTGTCGGCGCAGCACAATCTTACAGCCGTTATTGTTCGTCACGCAGTGCTGTCACGGCATATGCTGCACTTTTTGTTCTATTTTGTATAGAAGCTTATAGAGTACTCTCAGGATAAGTGAAACATTTAATCATTGTTCATCTGTTTCTTCATATATATAAGAATGTATGTGTATATTTATATAATCGTATTCTATAGTGTACGTGGCCTCGGTCTAAATCATGTTTGTTGTACATTCTGATGTTTCAGACAACAGCTGATAAAGCTAGTGCCTATACTCACTAGAATTTTAAGAAAATTGCCATAAACAAATTATAGATCAATGAAGCAAGAACTAGCTGAAATAAAAATAGGAAATCACAACGTGTCGAATTCGTGAGAAAAACAGACTAAATTTAATTAGTAATTACGTGAGTAAATAGCTCTGGTCATGCCATTTTATTTGGCGTATTTTGTTTGCTTAGTGGCGAGGCATTGGTACGTATGTAAAAGAAAATAGAGGACTGTTGTCAATACAGTCCAAAATTATCGTCAGTAAAATATTGTAAATAAAACACCGGTTACCTCCGCGGCCATCATTTGGTCATTCCGATAAGGGTTTCATTATTTGTCTTTACCCCTATTAGGCGGCCACCCAAAATTGAAGAACTTTGTTTTGGAAAGGGCGATGGCAGATAAGAGTCTGAAATTGAAGGTGCATGACGAGTTATAATTCAAACACACGTCTATCATGATTGTCTTGAATTGACTCCATGTTCACCAAGAAATTTATAGCCCAATAGTGAAAAATTAAATATTCAAGGTACACCAACCTCTATTTAAGCGGCTAGCCCCATTAGGCGGTCACCACCCATTTCCCGAGGGTAGCCCACTGTATTACATGTAAACCAAAAATAAGTGCATGGCGCGAAAAGACCTAGGTATGAGTTTAACGTTACCGTATTACGCAGGGGCATGTAGGTAGCGGTGGTCGAGTAAAGATAACAATAGGGGCAATGGTAAATTATTAATTCTTTTCACTTCTTAATTTAATCTCTTCCTACTCAACACGATTGTGTGCTCCCAGTGATTCCAAGCCTTACGGAGCCTTACGTATTAGGATAGAAATTGTCCTACCCCTAGCCCCTAAAATGGGATGACAGCATTGCGTGACGAACAAGGAACCGCTGCAAGCAAGGATTCAAGCCATCAAACCATGATGATCACACGTAATATTTTGGTGTAGTGCAAAGCAAGCAACTATCTACCAATGACTTAGCCGTTTTTAACTTAGATGCAGTGGTGATCATATGTATCGAAAGAGGGTCGCAGATTCATGGTATTCGACCGTTAAATAAGTTGACAGTTGGCGATGTACATCGGACGTTATGTAAACAAAAGCAGACTTCTGCTTTATGTGCGACGAATGGTGAGAGAAACACGTCAAATCGGCTTTGGACCTGCCTTTTACAGCAAATGAAGTTAGAACATTTTGAAATTATCAGCCCTGTGTCTATTTCAACTTAACGTAGGTCAAGTCGTGTGGCGCATGCTACGGCTTTGACAAAATCTGGATCGGACCGGATCACGGATCGGATCACGGATCGGATCAAGGGAAAAAATTCAAAATTCAAAATTTTGTTGAGCAAATTACACTAGAGTGACTACTGTGAGCAGAAGGTTTTATTTAATTCGGGTGTGATATTCCTTTATTCTTTTATAATATCAAGCCAACTGGGTGCTGGTCACAGATGAATTTTTTCAAGCTGTCGGGTTTTGATTGCGATGATCAATCATGTCTTCATATCTTTCTCCGCAGTTCAACTATATGATATTTCGTATATTCACTTGCACTCTTCACCATGTACGGGTATATTACGAACTAACAATGTGACCAACTCCCAGTTGGCTTGACAGCTCAGTTGGTAGAGCACTGCACCGGTATCGCAGAGGTCATGGGTTGGAGTCCCGTTCAGGCCTAAATTTTTTTTCAGGCTTTAATTTCACGACTGCTTAAGTTGTGTGTATAATTGCGATGATCAATCATGTCTTCATATCTTTCGCGGCAGTTCAGATAAATGATATTTCGTATATTCACTTGCATCAATAGTAAACTGTCATAAAACGAGTCAGCATGGTGATAATAGGCCGAACGTATGAATCGAAACGCAAAAACTAAAAACACTAAAAAAATTAAACACCTGATGATTTCAAACTATTTCCGTTTTTGAGACAAGTCTATACTTTTAAAACATGTGAGTTTGGAATACGATATTTTGCACTGGAATAAAACGAAACAAACCATTTGTATTTCAAGGAAATATAGCTGTTTACAGGAATAACATCGATAGTATGAACGATAACGCAACCCGAGAATAAACAACATTTTAGGAGGTACGTCACGATTTTTAGAGTCATTTTTTGGGTCGTAAAGAGTTGCCTTTAAATAGAATAAAACCTTAAAATGATCGTGTTCTAGGATAAAAAAACAAATCCGAACGAAATGAGGATCGTTAAAGATGGCAAAGATTAACGAGGACTGCAAATGACGAACTTGAAAAACTAGACTAGTTTTTTCAAGGCGCACAAATCGTGACGTAGCTCCTTTAAAGCAAGCCATGTCCATAAGTTTTCGTACGTAAGTTTTCTTACTAACTGTAACGCCAACTGTAATGCTCACATCTGACACGAAAATGTAGCTGAGAATTAGCTACTGATACAAACAACAATTTTAAAAACGAGAATGGGAGGTTCACGCAAGCTTCGAGCCAACTAACGTTCAAATATAGCTACATCTGCCTGTTCATTACTATTTAAATTAGTCGTAAATTAAGCGGTTATGTGGCTTTTTAAATGACTTCTTGCCATTCTCTGTAATTAACATGTCATTGCGTCAAATTCAGGATTCTTATTTTCATTCAACATATTTTAGTCTTCCACTTTTATTTTTTATTTATTATTATCTTATAAACGATTTGACTTTTGGGGGAATTTTTTTTCTTTAAAACTTTGTTGTTTTTTTTTCTGTGATTCGATTCGTGATCCAATCCGTGATCCGATCCGTGATCTGATCCGTGATCCGATCCGTGATCCGATCCATGATCCGGTCCGTGATCCGATCCGTGATCCGGTCCTGTCCTATCCAGATTTTGTCGACGCCGCGCATGCTAAAATATACGTCTAACCCGTAAATTGAAATTTGACGACGGATGGTCAAATATTTGCATTTTTAACGTACTTTGAAAAGCTCTCGCGTCGCTCACAATCATTTGCCCAAAGAGATTTTTACAGGAATCTGTAGACCATCCTTCTGCGATTCAACCACCAGAAGCTTGATCCATTTGAAGGTTTCGCACATGGTGAAAATTAATTATATTCACGAAGTACTTTTAAGTGAATGAAATACATGTCTTCGAAATTTAATTATTTTGCACCCAAAAAGACAACGGTACATTTCCTAAAATCAACCCAGTACACATTTAAACATTGCACAAAACTATTTGAGTGTTTTAAAGACAGAAGAATGGTGTGGTTTTGCATGCGAGGCTCTCAAACTTGTTTAATAAAAATGGTGTGTTAAATGACGATTTTAACGGAATTTAGTAATTTGCCTATTTCTTTGAAATAAAAGGATATTTTGCCAAAAAAAAACTATCCAGTAGTTTTTGTCATGCCCTAGCCTATCTACCATAAAAATATTAGCGAAATCGAATTTTCGACCCTTGCCGAGTTATTTTCCATTTTTATGGACAGGGACTCTTAATCAACTAAAATTTTATTTTATGACTGAGAATATCTTAGTATCTAATCAATATGGCTTTAGATCTGGGAGCACCACAACTGATTGCTTGGTAGAATTAATGGCTGAGATAACAAAAGCCCTTGATGAAGAAAAATATGCGGTTTCTATTTTTCTTGATTTAAGTAAAGCATTTGACACGGTCAATCACTCTGTTCTGTTATCCAAACTTGACTCATATGGTATTCGAAGCATTGAAAATCAGTGGTTTAAGTCTTACTCGAGCAACAGGAAACAAAAGGTATTTGTTAATGGTATCGAGTCTAGTTCTCTTTTAATAAGCTCAGGTGTACCGCAAAAGTCGATTTTAGGTCCTTTTTTTTCTAATTTATATTAATGATATTGTTAAATCAACCAACTAATTCTCCGTAAGACTATTTGCTGATGACACTTCTTTAACTGCGACTGGTAAAGATTTAGACGTACTTTTACATAGAATAAACTCTGAATTGCCTGCTATTTATGAATGGTTATGCTCAAACAGATTAACCTTGAATTTAAGTAAGGCAAAATACCTGGTTTTTCAACCACGACAAAAAAGAAATTACAATTTACATATCCCTCTTAAACTAGCAGACCGGTACGTAGAACAGTCTTCCAGTGTTAAATATTTAGGACTCATTATTAATTGCTCACTGTCTTGGCACGACCATATCGATTATATAAGAAATAAAATTAGCAAAAGTGTAAATGTTATTGCAAAACTAAAACCCTATGTGACATCCCAATCCCTAACAAGTATTTATTATGCACTTATATATCCCTATTTAACTTATGGTTGCGTAGTGTGGGGTAACAATTACGAGGCTCCATTGTCACAATTGGTGAGACTACAAAACAAAGCTATTAGAATAATCAACAATGTGCCACTTTGTGATCATGTTACTCCCCATTATGTAAACCTTGGTCTTATTAAACTTCCTGACATTGTTAAACTATATACCTGCCAGCTATTATATGGCCACTTAATTGATGACAAGAAGATCTGTTAGATCTTATAACCGCGCTTTTAAAATTGAACTGTTTGCTTAGCACTACCAACGGAACGCAGTGCACATTCCAAAGCAGTCATTGATGATTCTTTTCTTACTGTAGACATCACATCACTTCATCAACACAAACTGTATCATTGTACCATCAGTGGTAGCCATTGACAAATCTCCGATGACGTAATGGTCTTAATCTTTGTAGAACTTTCCTCGGGATATGTATGGGCATGAACGATATGAATGACACGATAATAACACTATTAACAACAGCTTTCTTTCTTAAAAGTCATGATTAAATTTAATTGGTGTTTTCCACGAGTAAAGGGCAAGCAAAGTAGTCACACAAGTCATATAATTTAATAATAAAACTCTATCCCGACCGATGTATCGATTTTGGCCACTCCAGTGACCACAGATTGAAAACGTGACAGAAAATTGGCGTTAATTTCGATTCTCGCCAAATTTGGACAGTGGGATGATCTCATCATTAGCCAATTACAGGCCATTTTTCAGCTCTTTTCGTTATATCCCCCCCTCGGGAGAATTTTGTCAAGTTAGCTAATTTAGTATGCAAGCCACCGTAATGGCGGTCACCGTCGACGAAATGTTTATTTGCTCAAAATTGGGGCAAAATCTTTCGGAGATGGAAGTCAGGACATTTGTAAGGATACAGAAAGTAATTTGGGACCGGTTGCTGGCTTCTAAGGCTGAATTTATCCAGAAGTAAGCTGTATTTTCGTTTTCGTGCCGAAAGCCATGCGATGAAATATTATCGGCTTGTTCTGCTGTCTTGTTCTGTTTTTCTGTTGGTCTTTTTTGCAGCCCGCCGAGGCCAGTCGTTCGTCTAAATCAGTTGAAAAAAGTTCGAAAAAGATGTTCCCATTGTAACGATAGATCGTATCACTAGGTTAGAGATCATAGTAACGCAAGTGTGTCACGTGATTTTGTAATCGATATAACACCTTTTTAGATAGAACAAGGCGTTGTCTCAAGTGTATTCTAGGGAACACTCGATCCATTAAAGCACTTTAAACAGTTTTCTATGCTCTGTTCGATATCGAAACACCCATTCAAGTTTAAGCTCTCAGGCGATAATTCTGGAGTTTTTTGGCCAAAACGTCGGCTTTCTTATGTTCGTGTTTTTCGGTTGCTATGGGCGACCGTTGCTTCCTTTGTTAGGTCAAGTCTGGGGAGTGAGGTCACAAAAAAATTCTAATTAATTCTGGCTTTGTTCGATTTCCCTGAAATTTTAACACGATAAAGCTGGATTGTTAAGGAATAGATTTACCGTCTGCCAATGTGTGGTAGCTATTAACGCTGAAGTGTTATATCGCTTCGAAGTCAGGGTTTTGAAGAGATTTTTTTGCAACGTGTGGGTTCGGCGTGATTTTGTAATCGGAGGTTTTTGTTGACCCTGAAGTAAAAAATATCCGGAAAAGGTCATTTCATCAACGATTCAAACGAATATAAATATGTATATGTTCCGAGCTAAATTTCTGGTGAAAAAATATAATTTTGACGAGCGCTGGGTTTTTAATTTTTTTCCCGCGAAAGTCAGTACCGGAGATGAGATTTATTAATGTTTCAACAGCTTTTGTCGAGTAAACATCACAGGTTGCGTGACTCAAAATTTGGCCGAGTGGAAGCTTGGGCCTGGTCGCCGACAAATCTAAAAAAAAGAAAAACAAAACACCACGGGTAAACCATGAACCGCGCTCGGCCCATGGCCGCGCGGTTAAAAAACCGTCTAATTACACCTTATCTCTGGTATCTGAGCACCATAACTACGTTACTCGAAGTGCATCCCTACAACACTTAAATCCCAGTTTCTCCAGAATAAATATAAGGAAATTTTGCCCCACTGTTATTGGATGTTGCTACTGGAATGACCTTCCTTTATCTATACGTAACTTAGCGACTAGAAAACGTTTTAAAAAAGCACTCTTCCAGTATTATTTTACTCAGTATTAATTAATTCATACCTCTTCCTCTCCTATGTTAAGTTAACTTTTTTACCCTAATTATTATTGTCAATTAAACAAGGGCATCTAATAGCTTGCTATATTTTTGCCCTTTTCCATTTCTCCTCTTACATGTCTACTTTATATTTATCTTTGTAATTTTAGAATGGAATAAATTAATAAAATGAAAAAAATGAAATGATTTTCGCACAATCGTCTCTCTCTATACATATAGAAGCTAATTACAATAGCGCTTTTCCCGAAAGTTTGATACAGGTTAAGTTACTCGACTGCCGTTAATGAAGATATTGAAAATTACAAAATTTACAAGCTGTATGAATTTTCGAATGAATATAGCCGTCATTAAAATTTAAGACGAGAAACGGACAGGAACAATTGAGGAGAGTTCAAACGTTACGTGTCGGTATAGTTTTTCGGTACTGCAAATAGAAATGGAAAAGGCGCGAAAGGTAAGAAAAAATAGAAGAAAAGAAGAAAAGAGATCATTACCATACGGGTTATTCGTAGTTGGACACCCAGTCAAATACTAACCAACGCCGAACAGGGCTTAATTTTGTTGATGCGACGAGACGCGGTGCTGGCCTTGTGGTTTCGTGATTCCACGCTGAACAGGGTAGTTTATTTCTAAGATTTCAAATCCTACACTCGGAATTGGCTCCGGAGCCTAGGATCGTAAATACCTAACTGAAAATCAGGGTTAGATCTCATCAAAGATATACACAACTTATATCGATGGAACGATCAAACTCTCATTAATGCTTTACCACGTGGGATCACACGGGGCACTGGCTTGGACGTGTTAAGCCGGAGACGAATGAACCGTCAGAAAGTAAAACGTAAGGGGAGGAAATCGCCGATATTGGCAGGGAAAATGAAGAACAAAAAAATATAAAAATAAAAATAGGAAAGAAAATAAGAACCCCAAAAACATGGATTTTATTACTTGGTGAGGCATCCAGTACGCTTGGATACCATGGTGATCGCGTATCGGATAAGAAGCTTTACTTTCCTTGTGGTAACCGTCTAGGATAAGGATTCGCGGTGTCGCATCTCTTAATGTATTGTCTTGCAGTCGTTTTGCATCATTTCTTAACAATGCCAGTGGGCTTTGACTTTATTTTTCACCTCTCTAGCTCGATATATAAATAATATATGACCTACGGATTGTACACTCAGTTCAGTGGCATCAAAGTTACATGATGCTGTACGTCTCTACTTGCGGGGAAGACACGTCAGCCTTAGCTGGTTTTCAAGCGGATCCTCTATCTTGGTCGAATTGGAATTTGAGCTAATTTGGAGTGTTTTTTTGTTGTTGTTGTTGTTGAGGGAGGAAAACCAGAGAACCAGGAGAAAAACCCTCGGAGCAAGGCGAGGACCAAAAAAACGTCAACCCATATATGGCACCAGGGCGGAATCGAACCCGGGCCACGTCGCATTGTTGGAGAGCGAACGCTCTCACCACTGCGCGATCTCTGCACCCCATTACAGGGCGCAGCCCGAGTCACCTATCACGCATAGAAATCGAGAGCGAATAATTTAATTTTTTTTAAATAAATCTACCAGTCGATCAAAACGTTACCTAAATCCTCTTCACAGGCACTTCAAAAACGCCAAGAAGCGGCCGTCATTTTATTAACAAGGGCACACTGCTACGCTACTCGCTATCTATCACAGAATAGATAGCGAGTAGCGTTGCCAATCAGAGAACGGCATTCGTGATAGAACGCTAGTGGATTTATACTAAAAGTTGTTATTAAACCTACATAGTTGTGTTAAGCAGGTCCTCCGCACTATTGATGCTACCACTGTAATTGTCTGTGTGCTAATCTGCACACATACCTCCACAGAGTTCAGTTCTTCTGGGTTTTCACCATCAGCGCTTCTTCCTTTTTTGGAGGACAGTTCTTCTGGGTTTTAATCTTCCGTGATTGCTTTCTCTTTCGGTGCGCCATCACTGATCTGCATTGTTTGGCAGTCTTTTCACCATTGCTATAGATGTTCCAAAACTCGAGCAGTGAATGGATGGATACTGCTAGTCTTGAAACGTGCTTTTCCCCGAGAGTATCTACTCGACGGTATTGGATATGAAAAACCGTGAAGAATCCCGAGATGGAGTTCGTCTTCCAGAGAGGAAGGCGCAGTATATCCTTGTGGCTTTCTTGTAAACAGTCAGGGGACCCGACAAGGTGCATCAACTTTGCACTCTTCAGAGCAAGCTCAGTTGGCACTCATTTTCACCTGCGGTAGTCTGTACGTAGATCAATTTTCATCTGGGCAGACGCACGCCCGCTGCTTCATACAGCTGACCCAGAGAGGATGATGGGTAAGACAGTTAATCCCCCATATAGGCGTCGTTCTTAAGGGACAAAGTCAGCTTTAGGACCGCGCTGACCTGGGCAATAGTTTTCTCACTTTAAAAAAGTTCACCTCAACCTCAAATCAACGTGCATCTGTAGAACTCCGCTTCAATTGCTGGTTTTCAGTGTCACGCAATTCAAAATAGATCAAAATCAAAATCAAAACCGGTCAATAGATAAAGTCCAGAATCTGGGAAATGAAAGAAGGTAAATATGCAAAGACTCTCGCCAAAATTCTGATCACAGCAACTTTTCTTATGCAAGATATGCGGAGAAATTTTTTACCCAAATTTATAGAGATTTGTATGGAGACGCCATGCTGGTGCCCATCCGTATGGGCACCAACATGGCGGCCGGAAACCAACAGAAACATCTGTCACTAAGGTTTGCTACAAAAGCGTGAATTAATCCCTCGAGGAACTCTAACATTAAAATAATTATGTTTCTAAGACATGAACTATTCAGATAGCCAAGTTCCCCGGAATAAGTCACTTTTTTAACCATCATGACAGCTCTCTAGGCCGACATGTAAATGCTGCGTCACGCGAAAGCTTAGAAATTCAAGCGTAGTTTATCACAAAACCAAGAACCCATTCGGAGCGAAAATTTGTATGAATATTAGTTTTCAGTTGCTCTTATACATCATTTGAGGAAAATCTCAGGAAGATCAATAGTGTTGTAGTTCGAATTTTAGTGACGTCATGTGAAAAGCAGCTATCTTCGCAGTGTTTTGCTTGATTTTCAATCGTTTACAGAAAGACCTGTTTTGAGTGTGCTTTTGCTCAATCTGTGATATTATTTTTATCATATTTGGTTAAAAACAGTATGGATCGCGTCCCTGTGATATGCAAACTAGCTATGAAATGGTATCTAATGCGCATGTGTGCCAGCTGACTGTAACCCCTTCAAGGTATTCTTAGGCGGCGTCCACACTAGCCCGGAGAAATTTGAAAACGAAACTTTATTTCTAGATTGGGCCAACCCTCCACATTAATACGTCACGAAAACGGAGCTTTTCGAAAACGCTTTTCAAATTGAAGGAATTTGAAAAACGCCGCTCTTCGTTTACGTGTGGACGGAAAGTATTTGGGAAAACGATGGCGTTAGGATAATCGTGTGATTTCTCTGACCGAGTTTTCCTCAAACACAAATCCAAAGTGACCGGTGATTGTCGCGTTTTTATATTCCTCTTGCGTAAATCTGGACGGAAAATATTTGATTCGTTTTCACAGTGAAACCTCCGTTTTCAAATTCCTCCGGCGAAGTGTGGAAGGGTCTTAGACATGGCACCCAGTACTTCAAAGGATGATTTTACCACGCGCGTGGATGTTGTCGTGAATATCTGCCTATTCAAAAATTGCTTATCTCCGTAGAGTAAGCGTCACTAAGGATTCTTGTTGCCTGCGGCAAACCTCTCGACACCTTTGCACTGCATCAGTAAGGCAAGATTTATAGGAGAGGAACATTTTTTCACTGAGAAAATCGACTCAACGTGATCAAATTTGCAGGAGATTGACTTTTAATTAAACTTGGTTCACATAAAAATGTGCAATTCGTGTGAACAACACATCAACCACAAAGGCTTTAGATTACTGATTAAATTTCTTGGTTCTCTGTTGCGTTCCTTTCTTTCTTTTCCGATTTCCTTTCTGCCTTCTTGAAGATTTACCGACCTCTCCGGCCTCCCCTGCATTTCCTTTGCGGGTAATTTTTATATTTGCGATGGTAACGACTCTCCGCGAAACATTGGGCGGCGGCGACATCACACTTGCACAGACGATAGCGACATTCGCCCCGCCACCAGTAGTATGAAGCTTTTCCTAAAGTTAAAAGAAAAGACAGTTAAATTCTTATTGCTTTTAGTAAGTCTAGATTAAAGATCTCAGTGCGATAAATTAAGGTCTACGAGAGGATTTCAACTTACTGCACTTCCCTCTCCTTGTAGTTGAATATGCCAAAATATACACTGCGACTTTGAAAGGGCAGACTCTGGACTTTTGGAGCTTATTGTAGCATTCGTCATGAACTTTGCAGCACCTGAAAATGAAATAGAATGGGAACATCCTTTCCCTAGTGGCAGGACTGAGCGGGGGGAGAGTTTAAGTCTTGACGACGTACAGGTTGCAGAAGGCTTGTTTTGGCATCAATATCATAAAAGAGGAGTTAAATTTAAACAAAAAAAATAAAAATTGTCCATCAGTGTTCCCTGCAAAACGTGTGAAGTGAGCCACACCGTATCTTATTACATATTAAGAGTGATAAAGTCTGATAAAGTCCCAGTCTGCCCTCAATCGCCCGGATAGAACACGGACGATCCAAGCGATCGCGATCGCTCCAGCCGCTACCGGCATTAACTTGCTCTCATATAATCGCATTGATCGTAGGAGCACTTTTTGAAGTGACAGCGGTGATTAAAACGATCGAGGCGATTATACTGGAGCAAACTTGTCTCAACCGACAAATCTTGACGACAAAATTGAAAGCGTCCTGCTGAACTCATCAAGGAGCCGAAACAAGAATTCTGAACTGTCCTGTGACGCTGACTTAGCTGCCTTTACGAGTCCTTCTCCTTAAACTAGCAAGGGATAAGAAAAAATCCTGCAATTTTGACAGTTAACCAACGCACCGCCATTTTGGGTCGTAGCCTCGTCTTCGTGCGAATCAAGCCACAGCTTGGCAAGACAACTGGTCAGTGTTCTCTCGGACTCGAATTTCGAAATCTTGAGTCATGGGGCGCGATCCATTCAACCAAAATTTCCGGAAATTTCGGTCTAAAACTGAATGGACCAGTGCGGTCCAACCGGAAAAGTTTCGAAAAAATCGGTCCACTTTTTGAGGGGGACCACTTTTCTCGGTCGGACCGGTCCGAATGGACCGGTTGGTTGAATGGATCGCACCCCATCGTTCATTTTATTGCCGCGACATCTTCCCGGTGTTATATCATTATTCAACGGATATTCTGCAAATTTCGGCCTATATTGTTATTACCTTTGATATATTTAGCAATTTTCGCCCTACGTATTGTGTTTTTCAAAATGTTTTGACCACCGACATGTTTTTCTCCGAAACAGAACGCCAAACTGAAGAAGCTGGACATTTCACCATAACTGAAAGACATAGTTACCGGTCCAGTTTATCGACAGGCCTGCCTTTCCCACCCAGTCCACAGTAGCAGCCATAACCATTGTAATCAATAGGACTCCTGCCGGTAGCGCGGTAAATCAGTGCCCCAAAGGAAATTGCGTCTCTCTTGGTGGCATCGGTACTTCCTTCTTCTGCAACGACAAACATGACATTTTAAACACAGTTAAATTTTATGTTTGTGATAAACTGAGTCGTATTTTATTGGATTGGACGAAAGTAGATGGAATGAGAAAGGACGGGTTATGATTAACAGCTTATTGGTATCGTTTTGCAGTCATTAACTAGAGTTGAGAGGTGAGATCCCAATCTGACGAACGGAATGGTTTTTGGACACTGTAGCGTGTGAAATTATGCAGTTTTTAGCATGCTCGCAAATCAGCGATGTTAAAACCAAGACCAATGACCAATCGCAAAAATTCAGACACTGACAATCCACTGAACCAATCAAAACTCTGACGCAAATACACGTAAACGGCGCAATGGGCGGGAAAACCTGTGCGAGATTGTCAAGCCTGTTTGGTTTTGATTTTAGTTCTGATTAAATGACAGAGTTTTTAAGCCTATAGCGTGGCGTCGTAATGCAAAACCATAGTTAACTATGGCAAAACCAAAGCAATTGCGAATTACGTTCGACATTCAAGTGAAAGCTACTCTTAAGTCAATGTTATAAGCTTTACAACTTTTCAGTATCGATGCAAGGGTTTGGTGAGGTAGAGCTCATGCGAATATATTGAATTTCTTTTGCTAAGAAAATTTCATTGCATCGAGGTGCTCTATTGGACTAAATTTTACTTGGCAATTTTTAAAATTGCATCCATCACGTGGACTGATAAATTCTTAGTTATACTCGGGTTGGTGTGATTGCCTGTGCTAGCCAAAAACAATACTACGCTAAATTACTCGAACTATGCCAAACTGTCTAGATTTATGTAACACCCGTGGAAGAGAAGGAAAGAATGGGAAGGAGGTCATTTAATATATACGATTAATACGGGATAAATATATCGTATATTTATGTGGGTTACCTATCACCTTACCTTCGCCACCGGATTCTGCTAGCGCGTCCTGTACAGCACTGTCCCACAAGACGATCAACATCAAGAAAGTCAGCTTGATCAACATGCTGAAACTGTAACAGAAGTGATCTTTGGCGAATAGATCTTTTTTAGACTATAATGTCTTCTACCGTGTCAGTAACATTATGGAATCTTTCAGACTTTTGGCTTCATGCTCTCCTATCAGTTTCAACCACAACAATGTTATCATTTAAACAGTCCGTAACTTTAATCGCTCTAACTACATAGATCGTATTTTCTAACGGGACCATTGTCAATCGAAACAATGAAACTATAGAGGACACAGATAACATAAACCGAGTTTAATTTTGTATGCGAGTGTCTCATTTAGGTCACAGAACATTCTCTGCTGCCTTTATTGATCGTATCCGTGCTTATATAGATGACAATGAAAAAGCTTTTTGTGTAGGGACAAACAAAATTGTCCGTGGTACGCGGTTGTCCGCACAATGGGATTCATTGGTATATATTGCAATATGCCATGACAAGGCTGTCCGAGTCATGGGAAACGCTATTTAAGAAGTTTTGAGCCTACACTACTTTAGCTTAAAAATCATTTTATAAAGCAACCCCTTTGGGAGAGGAAGAATGATGAAAGCACCGCGGCAAAATGGGTAGTAAATTGCCACGTACTGGAGCTGAACGAGGAGAGCTTAAACAAATTTCTCTGTCACATTTTTATCGAGTTTCTGTGGCTTAACTAGTGAGAAACGTCTTGCAACTGGTATTTGGATTGCACTGTCATAATCAAATTCAGGATTCACAATCAAGAATTGTTCCTTTTACAATTGTTGATCGAAACGAAATAAGCGAATAAGACAATAATTAAGCCAAAGACTGACCTCAACAACAGGCAAAGTTTCCCTTGTCAGACCCCTAAACTCTTTTATGTCGAAGCAGAACCTTGGAAAAAAAGATTTTTCCAATAATTATTTGCCCAGTAAAAACAATAGAAGGAAAATGAAACAAGAGCTAACCAACCTGCCAACAAAGGAACCTTGTTCTGTTGTGTATCGTTGAGTAAAGATTCCAGAGATAACTGCTTTGCCTTTAAATCACTTTTTCACAGCAAGAAATAATTTATTTGTTGGCTGCAAGCTTGTTGTTTCATTGGTCGTTTTAAGACTTACCTGATTTTCGTTGTCGTGGTGTTTGTAGTTGACAATGTTTTAAATAGTTAAAATGGCCATTTAAAGCGATAATGGAATGGATGAGACAAAATATGTCACCTGCAACTAGCGTTTAAAAAGTGCATTAGCGAATTGAAAATCGTATGCTTGTAAATGATTTAATAGTGGTGAGTTGTAGATTATGAAGTGCACCACTATTCCCTTTAGCTAACCACTTCATTGATCTGTTTACCTTGATCTTAATAGGGTAGTAGTAGGATATCTTCACTATCTTCAAAATGACAGAAAAAGAACAAACATATAACATTATTGCACAGGAGACGATGAATTAATCCCTCATATAGATCTTATTCTCAAGGTAATTCCTATCAAGTTATTTTTAGATATGGTATCCAAGAGGACAAAATTCGTACCTTAGGGTCTGCTATATGTAAACCCTCGTGGGATTCTAGAAACTGAAGTGCTCTAAAAATAACTAAGAGGAGTTATCTTAGAAATAAAGCCTTTATGGCGGGCTATCTCTTGTCACTAACAGTTAACTCCATTAGCGAATCGTAAATAATTTAATAGTTGGTAATTACACACCTTGTTCACTTTTAAAGGCCAATTTACCTAACGGAAATTCTTTGTCCCGGTTTCAATATAAATCGTTCTAGTACAAAGAAAAAGCCCGGCATAAATAAATTTCGTGTGTAAAGAACTTTTTCCCATCCGTGCCGAGTCAAAAATTTCATCATCTGTGCTCTGTGTACCTATTCAGTGGGTCCGGTTACACAACGAAACTTATCCGCGCTAGGCCATTATCTTTTTCGGTGACCGAGCCATTTATATCGGAGCTGTGACAACAATTTTCCATCCTGTAAATAGCCCTTTTAAAAAGTAAGAGTCCTGTTTAATGTCTAATAAATGCAGATGATTCGAGATTTTATCACCTCAGTTTTGAACCAGAAATAAACGAGTAGCACTGGAAACAATTTATGTGTAGAGCTAGTAATATATGCTTTGTTAATTTGCCTGACGAAGAAGAATTCTCACAGAGATCTTAAAAGACTTTCTCTCTTTCGGGATAAGCATTGGTCGTTTTAACACTTACCTGATTCTTGTGACGTTTGTAGTTGGCAATGTTCTAATTAATTAAAATGTCAGTTAAAGCTATCATGGACTGAGATAAATTGTGTTACCTGCAACTAGCGTTTAAAAAATCAATTAGCGCCGAAATGAAAATTATATGTTTGTAAAATGATTTAATAGCAGTGAGTAATAGATTGTGAAGTGCATCACTATTTCCTTTCTCTAACCACGCCAATTGATCTGTTTACCATGATTTTAATCAAGAGTAGAGCGGTATCTTCAAAATGACAAAAAAGAGAGGATGAGGGTAAGAGAGTTCATGCAATCCCTCTCAAGTTATTTTAAGATATGGTATCCAGTTCTCCTGCGGATAATCATGATTACCACGTCCGTTGCGTAGATATTTTCTTTGAGGATGAAAATCGTGTAAAGTCCACCAGGACAACATTCGTACTTCAGGGTCTGCTATTTGTAGCCCCCGGTTACCTCAGAAATTTGGAGGATTAACCCTCTTACCCTCCATCCTCTCATGAAATTGCTTCTATCAGTTAAGTCCGTGAGCGAGTTCTTAAATTCAATAGTCGGTAATTCCACACTTTGTTCACTTTTAAAGGTCGATTTACACAAAATCGTATTTGTACCAAAAACAAAGCCCGGTATGGATAAATTTTGTCTGTAAACGACGTTTTCTCATCCGTGCCGAGCCAAAATTTCATCTGTGCTCGGACTACCTATTCAGTGGGTCGGGTTACACAACAAAACTTAGCCACCAGTTTATTTTGGTGCGCGTGTCATATTTACAGGAACGGAGCGCAAAGTTTTTCGTCGTGTAAATCAGTCTTAAGGAAGAGCCGTTTTCGCAAGTTATATTTCACTTTTAAGGCTACGTGAAGTCACCTGTTTAATGCAGATGCTTTAAGATTTTATCGCCTCAGTTTAGAACCAGATTATTGGATTACCTGTGATATAGACGAGCAGCACTTTAAACAATTCATGTGTAGAGCACGTGATATACGTTTTCTTAATTTGCCCAACGAAGAAGAATTCTTAAAGCGATCTTGGAAACGGAAAGACTTCCTATCTTTCTAGGTAAGCTTGGAATACGTCAAAAAGTAATAAAATATTGTTGAGTTGGCGTCAGCTGCAAAATGAAGAGAACGATCGATACAACAAGCTGCGGTTATCAGTCAAACCCATTATCAAATTGTATCTGATCCGTCTCTAAATGGTTTTATTTTAGGTGGCTGTACACTTCGTTGATTCCGTAACAAGAGGGCGTTTTATAAGAAAAACACATCAAATTTGTTTTGTGATCTCTAGGATTCCAGGTGTTTAACGCAATGTCTATGACCATGGTTTAAATCCGTTTACTCGGCTAAAAGTTAGTTTAAAAAATTAATGTAAGCTTGCTTAGACAATACTCGGAGCAACGAACGTCATATAAGAGACCAAATTTCCTTAACAAATCCTAAGCCACGCATTATAGTGCTATTAAACACTCCATGAACTCGAGGTCTTGAAATCTGCGGTTTGTGTAAGTATTCTACTGTCCTGACATCCAGCGATATCAAGTCAGTGACCAGATATAGCTAGGCCAATTTCAAGTAAAGTAATTTTCCCTAGATTCACATTGAAAGAAGGGATTAAAAATGAAACATGAAGCTCGCAATTAAAAATTGAGTGTTTGTGGGGTTAAAAGGCGTCCAAATTTTCCCGCCAAAACTGAAATGGTGCGCGATGTTTGCCGACAGTTCTGAAATTTCCGGTTTCTAAAATGGACCCGTAGTTTCCAGCCGAATTTCTCACTAAATTTGGACTTTGAAAATTGTGAAAACTGTCAACAAATGAATTAAAACAATGACTGACGAGGTACTAGACAAAAGTTTTGAAGACCAAAAAGTGTTAACTTGAACACAAGACTGGCTACTCGTCCGTCTGCTCAATTTTGCGCAACGTGCAGATTACCGTAACCAGAAAAATATCTCCTGAATTTTGGCTGTATTTGGGTATGGTAAATACATTATCGTACCTTTTTAACTTGGAAAATCCAAGCTGTAAGTATGGACGGGAGATTGACTCGATCCTCCCGTTCGCTCGCTCCTTCGCTTCCTCTTCGAGTTTTTGGTATTCTGTTGACCAGTGTATACACCATGTAAGGCTTTCACAGTCGTAGCCAAGTTCAAGTTAATACGACGTGGATGTGAAAAAATTTCCTCAGCGAGTGAACTGATTACTTTTAATTTTTATTGGC
>NC_138146.1:28167623-28227623 GCF_964199315.1 Orbicella franksi
CCTCATGCAATAACTACCGGTCCATATCAGTCCTTTCTGCGTTAAGTAAAATTTTTGAGAAGTGCATTCTTAAGAGTGCCTGCCCGTAAAAATCAGACAAATTCTTAATTTCGCGGCAAGGGTCGAAAATTCGATTTCGCTCATATTCTTATGGTAGATAGGCTACGGCATGACAAAAACTACTGGATAGTTTCTTTTGGCAAAATATCCTTTTATTTCAAAGAAATATGCAAATTACTAAATTCCGTTAAAATCGTCATTTGACGCACCATTTTATTAAGCAAGTTTGAGAGCCTCGCATGCAAAACCACATCATTCTTCTGTCTTTAAAACACTCAAATATTTTTGTGCAATGTTTAAATGTGTACTTGGTTGATATTAGGGAATGTACCGTTGTCTTTTTGGGTGCAAACTAATTAAATTTCGAAGACATGTATTTCATTCACTTAAAAGTACTTCGTGAATATAATTAATTTTCACCATGTGCGAAACCTTCAAATGGACCAAGCTTCTGGTGGTTGAATCGCAGAAGGATGGTCTACAGATTCCTGTAAAAATCTCTTTGGGCAAATGATTGTGAGCGACGCGAGAGCTTTTCAAAGTACGTCAAAAATGCAAATGTTCGACCATCCATCGTCAAATTTCAATTTACGGGTCAGACGTATATTTTAACATGCGCCACATGACTTGACCTATGTTAAGTTGAAATAGACACAGAGCTGATAATTTCGAAATGTTCTAACCTTATTTGCTGTAAAAGGCAGGTCCAAAGCCGATTTGACGTGTTTCTAGTCGATCTCTCACCATTCGTCGCACATAAACCAGAAGTTTGCTTTTGTTTACACAAGGTTAACGTCCGATGTACATCGCCTACTGTCAACCTATTATTGGTCGAATACTATGAATCTGTGACCATCTTTCTGCGCATATGAACATCACTGCATCTAAGTGTAAAACGGCCGAGTCATTTGCAGTAGTTGCTTGCTTTGCACTGCGCCAAAATATTGCGTTTGATCGATTGCTGACCATTGCTGATAAGCGTGTCGGCGCAGCACAATCTTACAGCCGTTATTGTTCGTCACGCAGTGCTGTCACGGCATATGCCGCACTTTTTGTTCTATTTTGTATAGAAGCTTATAGAGTACTCTCAGGATAAGTGAAACATTTAATCATTGTTCATCTGTTTTTTCATATATATAAGAATATATGTGTATATTTATATAATCGTATTCTATAGTGTACGTGGCCTCGGTCCAAATCATGTTTGTTGTACATTCTGATGTTTCAGACATCAGCTGACAAAGCTAGCGCCTATACTCACTAGAATTTTAAGAAAATCGCCCTAAACAAATTATAGATCAATGAAGCAAGAACTAGCTGAAATAAAAATAGGAAATCACAACGTGTCGAATTCGTGAGAAAAACAGACTAAATTTAATTAGTAATTACGTGAGTAAATAGTTCTGGCCATGTCATTTTGTTTGGCGTGTTTTGTTTGCTTAGTGGCGAGGCATTGGTATGTAACAGAAAATAGAGGACTGCTGTCAATACAGTCCAAAATTATCGTCAGTAAAATATTGTAAATAAAACACCGGTTACCTCCGCGGCTAGAAACCGGGATAAGCTCCGGCCTGATGGGCCACTTGGCTCGTATGCAGACTTTACCTTACCTCCGCGGCCATCATTTGGTCATTCCGATAAGGGTTTCATTATTTGTCTTTACCCCTATTAAGCGGCCACCCAAAATTGAAGAACTTTGTTTTGGAAAGGGCGATGGCAGCTAAGAGTCTGAAATTGAAGGTGCATGACGAGTTATAATTCAAACACACGTCTATCATGATTGTCTTGAATTGACTCCATGTTCACCAAGAAATTTATAGCCCGATAGTGAAAAATTAAATATTCAAGGTACACCAACCTCTATTGAGAGGACTAGCCCCATTAAGCGGTGGCCACCCATTTCCCGAGGGTAGCCCACTGTATTACGTGTAAACCAAAAATAAGTGCATAGCGCGAAAAGACCTAGGTATGAGTTTAGCGTTACCATATTACGCAGCGGCATGTAGGTAGCGGTGGTCGAGTAAAAGATAACAACAGGGGCAGTGGTAAATTATTCATTCTTTTCATTTCTTAATTTAATCTCTTCCTACTCAACACGATTGTGTGCTCCCAGTGATTCCAAGCCTTACGGAGCCTTACGTATTGGGATAAAAATTGTCCCACCCCTAGCCCCTAAAATGGGATGACAGCATTGCGTGACGAACAAGGAACCGCTGCAAGCAAGGATTCAAGCCATCAAACCATGATGATCACACGTAATATTTTGGTGTAGTGCAAAGCAAGCAACTATCTACCAATGACTTAGCCGTTTTTAACTTAGATGCAGTGGTGATAATATGTGCGAAAGAGGGTCGCAGATTCATGGTATTCGACCGTTAAATCAGTTGACAGTTGGCGATGTACATCGGACGTTATGTATACAAAAGCAAACTTCTGCTTTATGTGCGACGAATGGTGAGAGAAACACGTCAAATCGGCTTTGGACCTGCCTTTTACAGCAAATGAGGTTAGAACATTTTGAAATTATCAGCTCTGTGTCTATTTCAACTTAACGTAGGTCAAGTCATGTGGCGCATGCTACGGCTTTGACAAAATCTGGATCGGACCGGATCACGGATCGGATCACGGATCGGATCAAGGAAAAAAAATCAAAATTCAAAATTTTGTTGAGCAAATTACACTAGAGTGACTACTGTGAGCAGAAGGTTTTATTTAATTCGGGTGTGATATTCCTTTATTCTTTTATAATATCAAGCCAAATGGGTGCTGGTCACAGATGAATTTTTTCAGGCTGTTGGGTTTTGATTGCGATGATCAATCATGTCTTCATATCTTTCTCCGCAGTTCAACTATATGATATTTCGTATATTCACTTGCACTCTTCACCATGTACGGGTATATTACGAACTCACAATGTGACCAACTCCCAGTTGGCTTGACAGCTCAGTTGGTAGAGCACTGCACCGGTATCGCAGAGGTCATGGGTTGGGATCCCGTTCAGGCCTAAAATTTTTTTCAGGCTTTAATTTCACGACTGCTTAAGTTGTGTGTATAATTGCGATGATCAATCATGTCTTCATATCTTTCTCGGCAGTTCAAATGATATTTCGTATATTCACTTGCATCAATGGTAAACTGTCATAAAACGAGTCAGCATGGTGATAATAGGACGAACGTATGAATCGAAACACAAAAACTAAAAACACTAAAAAAATTAAACATCTGATGATTTCAAACTATTTCCGTTTTTGAGACAAGTCTATACTTTTACAAGATGTGAGTTTGGAATACGATATTTTGCACTGGAATAAAACGAAACAAACCATTTGTATTTCAAGGAAATATAGCTGTTTATAGGAATAACATCGATAGTATGAACGATAACGCAACCCGAGAATAAACAACATTTCAGGAGTTACGTCACGATTTTAAGAGTCATTTTTTGGGTCGTAAAGAGTTGCCTTTAAATAGAATAAAACCTTAAAATGATTGTGTTCTAGGATAAAAAAAACACTTAAGAGGCAAGAACAAATCCGAACGAAATGAGGATCGTTAAGGATGGCAAAGATTAACGAGGACTGCAAATGACGAACTTGAAAAACTAGACTGGTTTTTTCAAGGCGCGCAAATCGTGACGTAGCTCCTTTAAAGCAAGCCATGTCCATAAGTTTTGGTACGTAAGTTTTCTCATTAATAGTAACGCCAACTGTAATGCTCTCATCTGACACGAAAATGTAGCTGAGAATTAGCTACTGATACGAACAACAATTTTAAAAACGAGAATGGGAGGTTCACGCAAGCTTCGAGCCAACTAACGTTCAAATATAGCTACATCTGCCTGTTCATTACAATTTAAATTAGTAGTAAATTAAGCGGTTATGTGGCTTTTTAAATGACTTCTTGTCGTTCTCTGTAATTAACATGTCATTGCGTCAAATTCAGGATTCTTATTTTCATTCAACATATTTTAGTCTTCCACTTTTATTTTTTATTTATTATTATCTTATCAACGATTTGACTTTCGGGGGAATTCTTTTTCTTTAAAACTTTGTTGTTTTTTTTTTCTGTGATTCGATCCGTGATCCAATCCGTGATCCGATCTGTGATCCGGTCCTGTCCGATCCAGATTTTGTCGACGCCGCGCATGCTAAAATATACGTCTAACCCGTAAATTGAAATTTGACGACGGATGGTCAAATATTTGCATTTTTAACGTACTTTGAAAAGCTCTCGCGTCGCTCACAATCATTTGCCCAAAGAGATTTTTACAGGAATCTGTAGACCATCCTTCTGCGATTCAACCACCAGAAGCTTGATCCATTTGAAGGTTTCGCACATGGTGAAAATTAATTATATTCACGAAGTACTTTTAAGTGAATGAAATACATGTCTTCGAAATTTAATTAGTTTGCACCCAAAAAGGCAACGGTACATTTCCTAAAATCAACCCAGTACACATTTAAACATTGCACAAAAATATTTGAGTGTTTTAAAGACAGAAGAATGATGTGGTTTTGCATGCGAGGCTCTCAAACTTGTTTAATAAAAATGGTGCGTTAAATGACGATTTTCACGGAATTTGGTAATTTGCCTATTTCTTTGAAATAAAAGGATATTTTGCCAAAAGAAACTATCCAGTAGTTTTTGTCATGCCCTAGCCTATCTACCATAAGAATATGAGCGAAATCGAATTTTTGACCCTTGCCGAGTTATTTTCCATTTTTATGGACAGGGACTCTTAATCAACTAAATTCTATTTTATGACTAAGAATATCTTAGTATCTAATCAATATGGCTTTAGATCTGGGAGCACCACAACTGATTGCTTGGTAGAATTAATGGCTGAGATAACAAAAGCCCTTGATGAAGAAAAATATGCGGTTTCTGTTTTTCTTGATTTAAGTAAAGCATTTGACACGGTCAATCACTCTATTCTGTTATCCAAACTTGACTCATATGGTATTCGAAGCATTGAAAATCAGTGGTTTAAGTCTTACTCGAGCAACAGGAAACAAAAGGTATTTGTTAATGGTATCGAGTCTAGTTCTCTTTTAATAAACTCAGGTGTACCGCAAAAGTCGATTTTAGGTCCTTTTTTTTCTAATTTATATTAATGATATTGTTAAATCAACCAACTAATTTTCCGTAAGACTATTTGCTGATGACACTTCTTTAACTGCGACTGGTAAAGATTTAGACGTACTTTTACATAGAATAAACTCTGAATTGCCTGCTATTTATGAATGGTTATGTTCAAACAGATTAACCTTGAATTTAAGTAAGACAAAATACCTGGTTTTTCAACCACGACAAAAAAGAAATTACAATTTACATATCCCTCTTAAACTAGCAGACCGGTACGTAGAACAGTCTTCCAGTGTTAAATATTTAGGACTCATTATTAATATCTCACTGTCTTGGCACGACCATATCGATTATATAAGTAATAAAATTAGCAAAAGTGTACATGTTATTGCAAAACTAAAACCCTATGTGACATCCCAATCCCTAACAAGTATTTATTATGCACTTATATATCCCTATTTAACTTATGGTTGCGTAGTGTGGGGTAACAATTACGAGGCTCCATTGTCACAATTGGTGAGACTACAAAACAAAGCTATTAGAATAATCAACAATGTGCCACTTTGTGATCATATTACTCCCCATTATGTAAACCTTGGTCTTATTAAGCTTCCTGACATTGTTAAACTATATACCTGCTATCTATTATATGACCACTTAATTGATGACAAGAAGATCTGTTAGATCTTATAACCGCGCTTTTAAAATTGAACTGTTTGCTTAGCACTACCAACGGAACGTAGTGCACATTCCAAAGCAGTCATTGATGATTCTTTTCTTACTGTAGACATCACATCACTTGATCAACACAAACTGTATTATTGCACCATCAGTGGTAGCCATTGACAAATCTCCGATGACGTAATGGTCTTAATCTTTGTAGAACTTTCCTATGGGCATGAACGATATGAATGACACGATAATAACACTATTAACAACAGCTTTCTTTCTTAAAAGTCATGATTAAATTTAATTGGTGTTTTCCACGAGTAAAGGGCTAGCAAAGTAGTCACACAAGTCATATAATTTAATAATAAAACTCTATCCCGACCGATGTATCGATTTTGGTCACTCCAGTGACCACAGATTGAAAACGTGACAGAAAATTGGCGTTACTTTCGATTCTCACCAAATTTGGACAGTGGGATGATCTCATCATTAGCCAATTACAGGCCAGTTTTCAGCTCTTTTCGTCATATCCCCCCCCCCCCGGGAGAATTTTGTCAAGTTAGCTAATTTAGTATGTAAGCCACCGTAATGGCGGTCACCGTCGACGAAATGTTTATTTGCTCAAAATTGGGGCAAAATCTTTCGGAGATGGAAGTCAGGACATTTGTAAGGATACAGAAAGTAATTTGGGACCGGTTGCTGGCTTCTAAGGCTGAATGTATCCAGAAGTAAGCTGTATTTTCGTTTTCTTGCCGAAAGCCATGCGATGAAATATTGTCGGCTTGTTCTGCTGTCTTGTTCTGTTTTTCTGTTGGTCTTTTTTGCAGCCCGCCGAGGCCAGTCTTTCGTCTAAATCAGTTGAAAAATTTCGAAAGAGTTGTTCCCATTGTAACGATAGATCGTATCACTAGGTTAGAGATCATAGTAACGCAAGTGTGTCACGTGATTTTGTAATCGATATAACACCTTTTTAGATAGAACAAGGCGTTGTCTCAAGTGTATTCTAGGGAACACTCGATTCCATTAAAGCACTTTAAACAGTTTTCTATGATCTGTTCGATATCGAAACACCCATTCAAGTTTAAGCTCTCAGGCGATAATTCT
This sequence comes from Orbicella franksi, assembly GCF_964199315.1. Taxonomy (NCBI): domain Eukaryota; kingdom Metazoa; phylum Cnidaria; class Anthozoa; order Scleractinia; family Merulinidae; genus Orbicella; species Orbicella franksi. The sequence goes on from NC_138146.1 coordinate 28,174,542, forward strand.
GGAGTTTTTTGGCCAAAACGTCGGCTTTCTTATGTTCGTGTTTTTCGGTTGCTATGGGCGACCGTTGCTTCCTTTGTTAGGTCAAGTCTGGGGAGTGAGGTCACAAAAAAATTCTAATTAATTCTGGTTTTGTTCGATTTCGCTGAAATTTTAACACGATAAAGCTGGATTGTTAAGGAATAGATTTACCGTCTGCCGATGTGTGGTAGCTTTTAACACTGAAGTGATATATCGCTTCGAAGTCAGGGTTTTGAAGAGATTTTTTTGCAACGTGTGGGTTCGGCGTGATTTTGTAATCGGAGGTTTTTGTTGAAAAGGAAGGAAAAAATATCCGGAAAAGATCATTTCATCGACGATTCAAACGAATATAAATATGTATATGTTCCGAGCTAAATTTCTGGTGAAAAAATATAATTTTGACGAGCGCTGGGTTTTTAATTTTTTCCCGCGAAAGTCAGTATCGGAGATGAGATTTATTAATGTTTCAACAGCTTTTGGCGAGTAAACATCACAGGTTGCGTGACCCAAAATTTGGCCGAGTGGAAGCTTGGGTCTGGTCGCCGACAAATCTACAAAAAAAAAAAAAAACCACGGGTAAACCATGAACCGCGCTCGGCCCATGGCCGCGTGGTTAAAAAACCGTCTAATTACACCTTATCTCTGGTATCTGAGCACCATAACTACGTTACTGGAAGTGCATCCCTACAACACTTAAATCCCGGTTTCTCCAGAATAAATATAAGGAAATTTTGCCCCACTGTTACTGGATGTTACTATTGGAATGACCTTCCTTTATCTATACGTAACGTAGCGACTACAAAACGTTTTAAAAAAGCACTCTTCCAGTATTATTTTGCTCAGTATTAATTTTTTTTTTTAAATATGTTTTATTTATAACCCATGACATAACAATACATTACAATACATAACTTACTTACAATTATAGGAGTACAAAAAACAAAAGTGAGAACTTACGAAGAAAAAAAAAAGAGGTAAAAGTAAAAGAAGAAATAAGTACGAGAAAGAAAATAAGACGGAGAACAGGTTCCTTTTTCTAAACTAATAGAGTTAATATCTACAATGGCCAGTAATGTGGCTCCTTTTTTTTTTGGTTTTGTTGTTATATCCATTTTTGATATTCTATTTATTGTTAAGCGTTACAACTTTATCTGTTTCTTAGATTTGTGCTTCTCTATTTTAAGTTTACTTGCAAGGATGGCCATGAAAGCTTCCCAGTAGTATTCTTCTTCTTTTCTAGAGGCAGTGTTAATATAGTGTTTTGCAATAATCAAGCAGAGGTTTAAACCAAGTCGACAAGAAAAGTCATTGGTAACACCATATATTATGCTGTTTTCATCAAGAGTCATTGGCTCAGAGTTTTTGGAAATCCACCAGTTAGTAAACTGAGACCAAAAGCTCTCAACTTTCAAGCAGGTTGCGAAAAGGTGGGTTAGTGTTTGTCTTTCAGAGCATAGGTGACATTTATCGGATTCTTTAAGTGCGTCTCTAAAAAGTGTTGCGTTTGTTGGCAGAATGTGATGAATAATTTTAAATTGAAAGATGGCAAGTCTGGTGTCCTTGGTGACTTGGAAAGGAAGGCTATAAACGAGTTGTATTGTTTTCTCATTCAGATTTGCTTTTACCATCCTTTTTTCAGCAGTAGGCGTTACAAACTTATTTTTAACAAAGAATTGTGTTGCTGATTTGCAAGAGAGCTTATTTAAAGTTATCTTTACCGTCCAGAGGCGCCTGGATATTTCCTTTTAGGATATTAATCCATTCTCTAGGGATTGAGTGGCATATGCCATGATACATAAGAAAGTTAGCTTTGATTTTAATTCTAGAGCAGAACTCAGGAAAAGATAAAAAGGCATTTTTTTGGAAAATATCTTTGAGTCTAATTACTCCGGCTTCGTGCCATTTTTTGTAATAGACAGAAAAGCCTTCGATTTTAATGAAGCGATTGTTCCAGATGATTTCATTCAAAACTTTCTCTTTGGTGTTAGGAGAGCTGCAATTTATTTTCTCCCAGGCGTAGAGAGCTTCCTTGTAAAAGGCAAGTGGTATTTCAAATTTAAGTGCTTTTAAGTCAAAATTGCATTGAAGTAAAAATAATCCTCCGACATCCCTTAGGTAGCTCAATGGTATGTGGCTCCAACTTGAAGTTTCGTTACTGTCGTTAAGTCTTTTTATCCAAGAAACTTTAAGTGCAGCGTTGATTATTTCGAAATCAGGCATATTCAGTCCGCCTTTTTCTTTCGGACCGATCATGGTCTTTTGCTTTATTTTAGCTTTTTTGTTCCACACAAATTGGGTAATTGCTTGATTTACCATTGCGATAAATTTCGAAGGAAAAGTGAGCACTGATGTGTTATATACAAGTTTAGAGATCGTGAGAGATTTTAAGATCGTTATACGGCCATATAATGTGAGGTTTCGAGGGTACCATAAGTTAAGAAGGTTTTTCATCGAGTTCAACTTTTGTTCGAAGTTTTTCTGATATGCAACTTCATCATCATGTGAAAAGTGAATACCTAAAGCGAGTACTGAGTTGGAAGGCCAAGCTATTCCCAGGGGCTCATTTATATTGTTTCTGTTCGCGCCTAGCCACAATCCTTCAGTTTTGCTTTTGTTAATCTCTAGACCTGAACATTCCTGAAAGTTTGACAATAACTGGAACAAGTTAGTTGCCGATTTTAAGTCAGAAACAAAGGTAGTTGTGTCGTCGGGATATTGAGAAAGTTTAAATTCTTTGTTATGTATATTAATTCCTTGAATAGATTTATCATTTCTAATGGCAGTGGCTAGAATTTCAGCACATAGAACAAATAAAATGCTTGAGAGTGGACAGCCTTGACGAACGCCCCTCTCAGGTTTGAAAAACTCAGACGCATAACCATTGTTTATGAAGCAACTTGAGCAATCCGTGTAAAAGGTTTTTATCCACTTTTGAATGCTTGGACCGAAGTTAAAAACTTGTACATGTAAGGTCTTGTGAAGAAAATTCCAGTCAACAGTGTCGAAGGCTTTCTTGAAATCAATGAATATTGCCATCCCAGGGATGTCGTCTAATTCAGTTACCTTAATGATATCCATAATGAGTCTAATATTTTGACCAATATAACACTCTTTAACGTAGCCGGTCTGATCGTCATTGATTATTCTGGGAAGAACTTTTGAAATCCTATGAGCTATGGCTTTAGTTGCAATTTTGTAATCAACATTAAGTAGTGTTAGCGGTCTCCAGTTTTCAAGGTATGATTTATCCTTTCGCTTTTTGGGTATTACTTTGATAATTCCTTGCTTTTGCGTTATATTTAAATGTTGTTGTTCGAACCCGTAATTTAGACTTTGTACCAACTCTTCACCCAGCATCGGCCAAGAATGTAAATAGAACTCTACTGAAAGTCCGTCGGTTCCAGGACATTTGCCCTTGGCGCACTGCTCTAAAATATGAAGGCATTCTTCGTTAGTGAGTGGGAGCTATAGTTCATTTTTTTCAGTTTCATCTAGCTTAGGAAGATTAGGATCCTCAAAGAATTGTTTGTACTTCGAAGTGTTGCACGGCGCTGCAGTATAGAGATTTTTATAGAACATCTTTCCGCCTTGTTCTAGGATTGTATTCGGAGAAGTGATTTCTCTATCATCGTTTGTCTTCAATTTGGAAATATGCGTCTTAAAATGCTGTCTTTTTTCTAAATTCAAGAAATACTTAGTGTTCTTTTCGCCTTGTTCATGCCAGCGTGTTCTGCTTCTTATTATTGCGCCTTTTCTTCGATATTCCGCAGTCGCATTAAGTTCAGTTCTAAGACGATAAAGTTTTAAAATGCTTTCTTTTGATCGCTCCGTCTTCAGCAAGTTCATCAAATGGTCAATTTGGGCTTGAAGCTTTTTTTCTGTATTTCTGCGGTCTCTATTTTTCCGTTTTGTATATTGGACACAGAAGCCTCTCATTCCCATCTTTATCATGTCCCAGTAAAGACCTTTATCGTCTAGATAGTTGTGCTTTGTTTTGAAATCTGGTATTCTGAGAGAGAGTTCCTGTATGAATTTTTCATCACCCAGCAGAGAGTTGTTTATTTTCCAAAATCCCGGGCCTCGTTGAATATATTCCTTTGATTGCAGATTAAGAATAATTGCAGAATGATCAGACAATGTGTAATTAACAATTGTAGAGTCTTTCACAGAGTTTGACAATTCTTTGGAAACCAGCCAGTAATCCAGCCTGCATTGTATTTTTAGAGAATTATTACGCCACGTGTATTGTGACTGATTGGGGTTTTGACACCTCCACACATCTTGTAGGTTGTAGGTTTTGTATAAATGTTTGATTTCGCTAATTACTACTTTTTTCCTTTCAATAGAAGTTCCGCCGGTTTTGTCTATACGTGCTAGGGCGCAATTAAAGTCGCCCCCTAGAACAATTTGCATATCAGTGTATTCTCGAAGGGTGTCATTGAGCTTCGAAAAAAAAATATTTTTTGACTGTTATTATCGTTTGGGCTGTAAATATTGCAAAGTAAAAACGTAGAATCATACAGCGAGACTTCTAGCAGTATATACCTTCCTTCTTTATCAGCTATAACGTTTTCAATGCGAACATCTAATTCCGGATTAAAAAGGATTGCAACGCCTTTTGAATGATTTGTCCCATGGCTGAAGAAAAGATTCCCTCCCCATTCTGACTTCCACATTGCTTCTACATTTTCCGTAGAGTAAGTTTCTTGTAGGAAGATCACATCAAATTTATAATTGTGGAGCCATCTGAAGAGTTGCCTTCTTTTTCTTGATTGGTTTAAACCGGCCTCTTGCATTGAGTGAGCAAAACGATGCTTTAAACGGTGTTGTCATATCCTGTTATTGTGTGATTTTTTTTACTGATTTTAGGGAAGACTTCATGGTAATCCGAGTTGTGATATTTGACCCATATTTGGATTGTAATAAGATTATGCTATCCTTGAAGCTTGGCTTAAACAATTGAGAAAATGCGTAGTTGTTTCTTCCAAGATTAATTAGGTATAGATGCTTGCTTGTAGGTATTACTGCATTACTAGATAGTTGCCAACAAACCTGTAGAAGAAATATTAACGCGCAAACAAAAATTTTAAAAACTACAAAAATACTAAACACACGTGAGCGACAGAAAAGCGCCAGTTTGTGGGTAAAACTAGCGTGGTCAAACTACTTTGCCGAGAGCCGAATTAGCAAAGGAAGGCAAGGGAGCTGTATTATAAACTGACTAAATGGACAGACTCCCTTGAATATATAACCGTAAACCGAGTAACACGTAACGACCTGTGTTCCGAATTCCTATTTGTGTTGTATTTTGCAGCAAGACAGAAAAGGTCACGTATGTTAACTAGTAACAATTATTTAAGGAGATTTAAATTCGGTAGGAATATTGTCTATATGGTAAACTGCGTTATTCACCATAAGATTTCTGTTTGCTACTTTGGCATTCAAACCTTTTTCCTTGGCCTTGAACATGGCTTTGATGAGGGTTTTCCTCTCCATCTGGATCGCTCTCGCGTACTCTTGCGTAATGTAGACGTCTTTGTAATTTTCTGAGCTCTTCAGTTTGTTCTTTGCCTTTAGAACTTTCTCTCTATCATCTCTCAGCAGAAATCTAACAATTACTGGCCTTGGAGAAGCCTTGTCGACGTCGTTGGATCGAGCTTTTCCGACTCTGTGGGCCGCCTGTAGCTGCATGTGTTCCGTGTTAATGTCAAGTTTTCAATTAAATTGTGAATTGTGTCGATACAATTTTCCCCGGGTTCTTCCGGAATATTCATAAATCGTAGGTTCTCTCTTCTTGAATAAGTTTCAAGAGCAATTACTTTTTCCTGTTCCTCCGCCAGCTTAGTTTTAAGATCCTCTATTTCTTTGCGTTGGTCGTCAAGTTGCGACTGTCTTCTACTGAGTCGTACTATTTCCGCACTCTGGCTGTCCAAGTCGGTTTGAAGCTTTTTTTCTTGAAGCACAACTGGCCTTTGATTCTTCTTGGATATCTCCGATGGCATCCCACGCAGCCTCCAGTGATTTCTCCATTTCTTTCATTGTGATTTTGACACCTTCGATCTCTGCCTTGAGTTCACACCTTAGGGTTGCCATTTCTGTTCTTAAGCTTCCGAAATGATCTTCCATTCTGTTGTCAATGTGATTTAGCTTGTCCAGCAATTGCAAGAGTGTGACTGGAGTTTCGAGAGTCTCGCCGTCTTCCATTTCTTTGCTGTGAAATTTATTTCTCCTCGGTGAAGGCGGAGAGTTCGTCGAGGACGAAGAGCTTGTTGATCGCTCAGTACGCTTTGCCATGCATTAGCAATAGTAAGTGTATCGAAATTAGCCACGGCTTCACTAGTGTAGGTTTTTTCTCCAAATATAACGTCTTGCTTTGCACTAAAGCAATATTTTAGGGAACACGGCCTCCACGTAGATGTCAAGTTACGGAGCCGCGAAGATACGTTCGTCGGCCATCATACTCGGCCCAGTCTCTTTTTCTCAGTATTAATTAATTCATACCTCTTCCTCTCCTATGTTAAGTTAACTTTTTTACCCTAATTATTATTGTCAATTAAACGAGGGCATCTAATAGCTTGCTATATGTTTGCCCTTTTCCATTTCTCCTCTTACTTGTCTACTTTATATTTATCTTTGTAATTTTAGAATGGAATAAATAAATAAAATGAAAAAAATGAAGTAATTTTCGCACAATCGTCTCTCTCTATACATATAGAAGCTAATTACAATAGCGCTTTTCCCGAAGGTTTGATACAGGTTAAGTTGTACTCGACTGCCGTTAATGAAGATATTGAAAATTACAAAATTTATAAGTTGTATGAATTTTCGAATGAATATAGCCGTCATTAAAATTTATGACGAGAAACGGACAGGAACAATTGAGGAGAGTTCGAACGTTACGTGTCCGTATAATTTTTCGGTACTGCAAATAGAAATGGAAAAGGCGCGAAAGGTAAGAAAAATAGAAGAAAAGAAATCATTACCATACGGGTTAATCGTAGTTGGACACCCAGTCAAATACTAACCAATACCGAACAGGGCTTAATTTTGTTGATGCGACGAGACGCGGTGCTGGCCTTGTGGTTTCGCGATTCCACGCTGAACAGGGTAGTTTGTTCCTAAGATTTCAAATCCTACACTCGGAATTGGCTCCGGAGCCTAGGATCGTAAATACCTAACTGAAAATCAGGGTTAGGTCTCATCAAAGATATACACAACTTATATCGATGGAACGATCAAACTCTCATTAATGCTTTACCACGTGGGATCACACGGGGCACTGGCTTGGACGTGTTAAGCCGGAGACGAATGAACCGTCAGAAAGTAAAACGTAAGGGGAGGAAATCGCCGATATTGGCAGGGAAAATGAAGAACAAAAAAATTTAAAAATAAAAATAGGAAAGGAAATAAGAACCACAAATACATGGATTTTATTACTTGGTGAGGCATCCAGTACGCTTGGATACCATGGTGATCGCGTATCGGATAAGAAGCCTTACTTTCCTTGTGGTAACCGTCTCGGATAAGGATTCGCGGTGTCGCATCTCTTAATGTATTGTCTTGCAGTCGTTTTGCATCATTTCTCAACAATGCCAGTGGGCTTTGACTTTATTTTTCACCTCTCTAGCTCGATATATAAATAATATATGACCTACGGATTGTACACTCAGTTCAGTGGCATCAAAGTTACATGATGCTGTACGTCTCTACTTGAGGGGAAGACACGTCAGCCTTAGCTGGTTTTCAAGCGGATCCTCTATCTTGGTCGAATTGGAATTTGGAGTGTTGGTTTTTGTTGAGGGAGGAAAACCAGAGAACCAGGAGAAAAACCCTCGGAGCAAGGCGAGAACCAAAAAACCGTCAACCCATATATGGCACCAGGGCGGAATCGAACCCGGGCCACGTCGCATTGGTGGAAGGCGAACGCTCTCACCACTGCGCGATCTCTGCACCCCATTACAGGGCGCAGCCCGAGTCAACTATCACGCATAGAAATCGAGAGCGAATAATTTAATTTTTTTAAAATAAATCTACCAGTCGATCAAAACTTTATCTAAATCCTCTTCACAGGCACTTCAAAAACGCCAAGAAGCGACCGTCATTTTATTAACAAGGGCACATTGCTACGCTACTCAGATTTCAGATTCAGATTTTTTATTAATTGACACTATTTACAGACATATTTCACAGAATATCACAGAATAGATAGCGAGTAGCGTTGCCAATCAGAGAACGGCATTCGTGATAGAACGCTAATGGATTTATACTAAAAGTTGTTATTAAACCTACATAGTTGTGTTAAGCAGGTCTTCCGCACTATTGATGCTACTACTGCAATTGTCTGTGTGCTAATCTGCACACATACCTCCACAGAGTTCAGTTCTTCCGGGTTTTCACCATCAGCGCTTCTTCCTTTTTTGGAGGACAGTTCTTCTGGGTTTTAATCTTCCGTGATTGCTCTCTTTTTCGGTGCGCCATCACTGATCTACATTGTTTGGCAGTCTTTTCACCATTGCTGTAGATGTTCCAAAACTCGAGCAGTAAATGGATGGATACTGCTAGTCTTGAAACGTGCTTTTCCCCGCGAGTATCTACTCGACGGTATTGGATATGAAAAACCGTGGAGAATCCCGAGATGGAGTTCGTCTTCCAGAGAGGAAGGCGCAGTATATCCTTGTGGCTTTCTTGTAAACAGTCAGGGGACCCGACAAGGTGCATCAACTTTGCGCTCTTCAGAGCAAACTCAATTGGCACTCATTTTCACCTGCGGTAGTCTGTACGTAGATCACCTTTCATCAGGGAAGACGCACGCCCACTGCTTCATACAGCTGACCCAGAGAGGATGATGGGTAAGACAGTTAATCCCCCATATAGGCGTTATTCTTAAAGGGACAAAGTCAGCTTTAGGACCGCGCTGACCTGGGCACTAGTTTTCTCACTTTAAAAAAGTTCACCTCAACCTCAAATCAAACTGCATCTGTAGAACTCCGCTTCAATTGCTGGTTTTCAGTGTCACGCAATTCAAAATAGATCAAAATCAAAATCAAAACCGGTCAATAGATAAAGTCCAGAATCTGGGAAATGAAAGAAGGTAAATATGCAAAGACTCTCGCCAAAATTCTGATCACAGCAACTTTTCTTATGCAAGATATGCGGAGAAATTTTTTACCCAAATTTATAGAGATTTGTATGGAGACGCCATGCTGGTGCCCATCCGTATGGGCACCAACATGGCGGCCGGAAACCAACAGAAACATCTGTCACTAAGGTTTGCTACAAAAGCGTGAATTTATCCCTCGAGGAACTCTAAAACATTAAAATAATTATTTTTCTAAGACATGAACTGTTCAGATAGCCAAGTTCCCCGGAATAAGTCACTTTTTTAACCATCATGACAGCTCTCTAGGCCGTCATGTAAATGCTGCGTCACGCAAAAGCTTAGAAATTCAAGCGTAGTTTATCACAAAACCAAGAACCCATTCGGAGCGAAAATTTGTATGAATATTAGTTTTCAGTTGCTCTTATACATCATGTAAGGAAAATCTCAGGAAGATCAATAGTGTTGTAGTTCGAATTTTAGTGACGTCATGTGAAAAGCAGCTATCTTCGCAGTGTTTTGCTTGATTTTCAATCGTTTACAGAAAGACCTGTTTTGAGTGTGCTTTTGCTCAATCCGTGATATTATTTTTATCATATTTGGTTAAAAACAGTATGGATCGCGTCCCTGTGATATGCAAATTAGCTATGAAATGGTATCTAATGCGCATGTGTGCCAGCTGACTGTAACCCCTTCAAGGTATTCTTAGGCGGCGGCCACACTACCCCGGAGAAATTTGAAAACGAAACTTTATTTCTAGATTGGGCCAACCCTCCAGATTAATACGTCACGAAAACGGAGCTTTTCGAAAACGCTTTTCAAATTGAAGGAATTTGAAAAACGCCGCTCTTCGTTTACGTGTGGACGGAAAGTATTTGGGAAAACGATGGCGTTGGGATAATCGTGTGATTTCTCTGACCGAGTTTTCCTCAAACACAAATCCAAAGTGACCGGTGATTGTCGCGTTTTTATATTCCTCTTGCGTAAATCTGGACGGAAAACATTTGATACGTTTTCGCAGTGAAACCTCCGTTTTCAAATTCCTCCGGCGAAGTGTGGAAGGGTCTTAGACATGGCAGCCAGTACTTCAAGGAATGATTTTACCACACGCGTGGATCTTGTCTTGAATATCTGCCTATTCAAAAATTGCTTATCTGCGTAGAGTAAGAGTCCCTAAGAATTCTTGTTGCCTGCGGCAAACCTCTCGACACCTTTGCATTGCATCAGCAAGGCAAGATTTATAGGAGAGGAACATTTTTTCACTGAGAAAATCGACTCAAAGTGATCAAATTTGCACGAGATTGACTTTTAATTAAACTTGGTTCACATAAAAATGAGTAATTCGCGTGAACAACATATCAACCACAAAGGCTTTAGATTACTAATTAAATTTCTTGGTTCTCTGTTGCGTTCCTTTCTTTCTTTTCCGATTTCCTTTCTGCCTTCTTGCAGATTTACCGACCTCTCCGGCCTCCCCTGCATTTCCTTTGCGGGTAATTTTTATATTTGCGATGGTAACGACTCTCCGCGAAACATCGGGCGGCGGCGACATCACACTTGCAAAGACGATAGCGACATTCGCCCCGCCACCAGTAGTATGAAGCTTTTCCTAAAGTTAAAAGAAAAGACAGTTAAATTCTTATTGCTTATAGTAAGTCTAGATTAAAGATCTCAGTGCGACAAATTAAGGTCTACGAGAGGATTTCAACTTACTGCACTTCTCTCTCCCTGTAGTTGAATAGCTCAAAATATACACTGCGACTTTGAACGGGCACACTCTGGACTTTTGGAGCTTATTGTAACATTCGTCATGAACTTTGCAGCACCTGAAAACGAAATAGAATGAGAACATCCTTTCCCTAGTGGGGGGACTGAGCGGGGGGAGAGTTTAAGTCTTGACGACGTACAGGTTGCGGAAGGCTTGTTTTGGCATCAATATCATAAAAGAGGAGTTAAATTTAAACAAAGAAAATATAAATATTGTTCATCAGTGTTCCCTGCAAAACGTGTGAAGTGGGCCACACCGTATCTTATTACATATTAAGAGTGATAAAGTCTGATAAAGTCTCAGTCTGCCCTCAATCGCCCGGATAGAACAAGGACGATCCAAGCGATCGCGATCGCTCCGGTCGCTACCGGCATTAAATTGTTCTCATATAATCGCATTGATCGTAGGAGCACTTTTTGAAGTGACAGCGGTGATTAAAACGATCGGGGCGATTATATGAGAGCCAACCTTAACGCAACTCGACATGTGCGAGAACGGCCTGCAGGAAATAATTTTAAACAAGACGCTTTGCTGCGTGTACCCAGGCAGTCGTTATACTGAGAAGCAATAGCTATATTGCAATTGAGCTAAATGTTCTGCGTTTGAAGTTGTACGAAATTCAATCGAATTGATGTGCTTAAGCTATTCTGCTTTTGATTGCACTTCTTGGAATCGATTAATAGCTTATTACTCGTTTGCAAGTGTTTAGGGTGTGAAATGAGTCAAGGTCTTTATATCAACCTATAAACGTTTCAGTCTATTTTCCTCAGCCTTTGTCGTTGCTATTTGCGTTTCTCAAGCAAGCGAGACATTTTGAATTTCATTGTTATGGCGATGCGTGACATAGACCTACGAACGTGGTTGTCGAAATCATATAGTTATCTCGTGATTTTAGCCCATTTAGAGGTTAAAGTATTAGGAAAAGTGCTTCTGTAAATGCTTGTTTGTTCAGTACAGATAATCAGTGGCCTAGATAGCCAAAGTAAGTTCCAGATGTTTACAATATTTTCCGGCCGCAATGTAGGCTTACCGCGGAGGTACACCAACATGGCGGTTCCATACTGGTCTCTGTCAATTTGTGCAAAATATTTCGACGAATATCTGAGCTTGGGAAAACGCACAGACCTAAAAATTCAAAGAGTGGCATCTTTATTAATCTCCTATAACATCACAATTTCTTGATTTTATCCACTAAATGGTTTTGGAATAAATTTTTTATTGCGTCAGGATTGCGTGACAGTGCAAACCAAGAATTGTTTTGTTGGGGTCACTGACATACATTAGTTTCTTTCAGCTTGAAGTGCCACTGAAACGAAATTTTCGTACTCTCTTTTATTATCCCAATCTGTAGTTTCAAACGTGCTTAAAGTAATGGTGAACTTTATTTCTGTCAAATCCTAACGGAAAGTGGTTTTTTAGCTGTTGAAATCGACTTTTTGGAGCAAAACTGTGTCCGGGCTCTGGAACCGAGTTTAAGGACCTTGTGACGTCACTAGTTGTATTCACGCAAGAAGCGCTATAGATTCTCTCTTGTTTTCACTTGATTTATTCAAGTCTATTTTTCATATTGTCGATGCCTACTAGTTTTCTACCTTGTAATTTCTGTCCAGCCTTGACAGGAAATACACATCATAAACTTTGGAGGGCGCCAGAGAGTGTAGCTTCACCAAAATAAATGCTACAGATTAGAACAGCTCAGTATACTTTTCGAACATCTTGAGTACTCGATTGGAGATTTCGAAGACGAGTGTGGCAACTTTTATATCACCTCCTGAAGCCTAAACACGATATTTCGTCGTCTGTTTTCAGCCTGGTTCTGAAATTTGGATTCTCACGTTTATCTAAGGTCTATCAACAAGGTTCGAATATATCCTCTGCAACTTTTAACACTGCATTAAAAGCCGTAAGCGCATCAGCCATCCGCACAATCACGAAGTTACTAACGGTCCACAAGCTTTGAGTCGAGTACTTCTTTGCACACAAAGGGCATCTTTTTATGGTACTAATAAGTGACAGTTCTTGTGGTAGACAAAATGTATCTTTGAAAATTGTGATCCGCAGCAGGGTTTGCTTTATCGCCGCATACGTATCAGTGTAAACAAAGCAGGAATTTCGCTTCTCTTTTACCAAATTGCAATATTTCACGGCACCGTGCCTCTCGACGGTTGGAAGCGACTTTGTCACGATGGCGAGGTCGTTAAGCTAGCAATTCAAATCCTGTGCCCAAAATAATCGGTTACGGATCGAGACGGAACAGAAATGGAAAGCAAGAGCTGGAAAACCAGCGATTCTCGGACGGTTAAGATAAACTTTGGAACCTTGGGAGAAAGCTAATGGGAAGAAGAGTTATCGACGGCTGCCATGAGGCAATTTTGACGAGATTAGAGCATTTTTGGGGAATTTACGGAGCTTTGAGTGCGGGCCGTCGGGCCGGTGGGTCGCCCGCCTTTCGTTTCTCTTTAGGGGAAGCAAACCGCCAGAAAGTAAAACTCGCCTAAAAGGCTCTAAACCACCTCCAGGAACCCAGAGACATCAAAATAACGCAATGCAAACACAAGGTAAGCCATTTTACTCAAATTATTTTCTACACGTAGCATTCAGAGTAATTTTCGAAGCATTCTCGTACATTATCTTATAAACCAGGTAAATAAACGGCTAAAATTGTAACGCAATCGCCAACAGCATAATGTCACGTATTAATCGTATTCAACGTCTGGGCCGCCTGTGGATTCACTCAAAATGTTCGCTCGTAAATTGATCTCTCGTAAGGTTTGCAGCGACCCGTTCCGAAAACGCTTAACGTCCTTTAGTGTTGGTCTACCTTGAACGGTGTGTTCGTTTGTATGTGATTTCATCGCCCTAGAAATCATGGAACCCGTGCTAACGTTTCTCGACGACAACCTCTGTAAATTCCAGGTGCTGTAGGCATGAAAAGGTGGCGCATGCGCTTTAGAGACCAGACGGCGATTTGTGACTGAACGCGGAAAAAAAGAAAGCCGAAATTTAAACCCAGGCCTCACTGCCTGGGTAAAAAGAGTCTTGGAGCAAACTTTTCTCAACCGGCAAACCTTGACGACAAAATTAAAAGCGTCCTCTTGAACTCGTAAAGGAGCCGAAACAAGAATTCTGAACTGTCCTGTGACGCTGACTTAGCTGCCTTTACGAGTCCTTCTCCTTAGACTAGCAAGGGATAAGAAAAAAGTCCTGCAATTTGGATAGTTAACCAACGCACCGCCATTTTGGGTCGTAGCGTCGTCTTCGTGCGAATCAAGCCACAGCTTGGCAAGACAACTGGTCAGTGTTCTCTTGACTCGAATTTAAAAATCTTGAGTCATGGGGCGCGACCCATTCAACCAAAATTTCCGGAAATTTCGGTCTAAAACTGAATGGATCAGTCCGGTCCAACCGGAAAAGTTTAGAACAAATCGGTCCACCTTTCGAGGTGGACCACTTTTCTCGGTTGGACCGGTCCGATCGAAATGGACCGTTTCATTTGACCATTCCGACCCATTCTCCACCCTAGTACCTCGCTGTTCGGTATTTTCCATGACAACATGGAGGAAAACACTTATCATTGCAGTTTTTATGGATTATTAACAGCGGATCTATCGGTGTTACTCGTACATCCATGTGCAGTTAAAACAGGTCTGCAGCTGCTTCGCAAGTCGAGTGTATATTTTCGCTGTTAACGGCTTTTAAAGACGATTTTTTTCCGAGAGAATCTGCAATGTTCTTTCCGTCATTCGAAAGTGGTACCTGAACTCATACGGCAAATATCTGGGAACGGTCTACCCAAAATAACCCGTTATACTGGTTAAATCACTACACATGAAACAGTTCACACAATATCATTGATATCACCGTCGAAATCGTCATCTAGCTCTAATACGAGCAACAGTGATCCAACACCCTCTATTTTAACTGAGCGCGAAACTCGTTTTGCGAGTGGAATGAAACGAGACCGTCCGGACCCGTTACGACTGAACCATTCGACACCAAGAAATTTTCCAACGTCACCCCGGAAATTTTGGTTGAATGGATCGCGCCCCATGGTTCATATTTTTTGCCGCGACATCTGCCCGGTATTATATCATTATTCAACAGATATTCTGCCAATCTCGGCCTATATTTTAATTACCTTCGATATATTTTGCAATTTTCGCCCTACTTATTGTGTTTTTCAAAATGTTTTGACCATCGACATGTTTTTTTCCGAAACAGAATTTCACACTGAAGAAACTGGACATTTCATCATAACTGAAAGACATATTTACCGGTCCAGTTTATCGACAGGCCTGCCTTTCCCACCCAGTCCACAGTAGCAGCCATAACCATTGTAATCAATGGGACTCCTGCCGGTAGCGCGGTAAATCAGGTCCCCAAAGGAAATTACGCCTCTCTTGGTGGCATCGGTACTTCCTTCTTCTGCAACGACAAACATGACATTTTAAACACACTTAAATTTTATGTTTGCGATAAACTGAGTCGTATTTTATTGGATTGGACGAAATTAGATGGAATGAGAAGGGACGGGTTATGATCATGATTAACAGCTTATTGGTATCTTTTTGCAGGCATTAACTAGAGTTGAGAGGTGAGATCCCAATCTGACGAACGGACTGTTTTTTGGACACTGTAGCTTGTGAAATTATGCAGTTTTTAGTATGCTCGCAAATCAGCGATGTTAAAACCAGGGCCAATGACCAATCGCAAAACTTCAGACACTGACAATCCACTGAACCAATCAAAACTCTGACACAGATACACGTAAACGACGCAATGGGCGGGAAAACGTGTGCGAGATAGTCAAGCCTATTTGGTTTTGATTTTAGTTCTGATTAAATGACAGAGTTTTTAAGCCTATAGCGTAGCGTGGTAATACAAAACCATAGTTAACTATGGCAAAACCAAAGTACTGAATTGCGAATTACGTTCGACATTCAAGTGAAAGCTACTCTTAAGTCATTGTTATAAGCTTTACAACTTTTCAGTATTGATGCAAGGGTTTGGTGAGGTATTCGTAGAGCTCATGCGAATATATTGAATTTCTTTTGCTAAGAAAATTTCATTGCATCGAGGTGCTCTATTGGACTAAATTTTACTTGGCAATTTTTAAAATTGCATCCATCACGTGGACTGATAAATTCTTAGTTATACTCGGGTTGGTGTGATTGCCTATGCTAACCAAAAAAAATACTACGCTAAATTACTCGAACTATGCCAAACTGTCTAGATTTATGAAACACCAGTGGAAGAGAAGGAAAGAATGGGAAGGAGGTCATTTAATATATACGATTGATACGGGATAAATATATCGTATATTTATGTGGGTTACCTATCACCTTACCTTCGCCACCGGATTCTGCTAGCGCGTCCTGTACAGCACTGTCCCACAAGACGATCAACATCAAGAAAGTCAGCTTGATCAACATGCTGAAACTGCAACAGAAGTGATCTTTGGCGAATAGATCTTCTTTAGACTATCTACCGTGTCAGTAACATTATGGGATCTTTCAGACTTTTGGCTTCATGCTCTCTTATCAGTTTCAAACGCGACAATGTTATCATTTAAACAGTTCGTAACTTTAATCGCTCTAACTACATAGATCGTATTTTCTAACGGGACCATTGTCAATCGAAACAATGAAAATATACAGGGCACAGATAACATAAACCGAGGTTAACTTTCTATGCGAGTGTCTCATTTAGGTCACAGAACATTCTCTGCTGCCTATATTAATCGTATCCGTGCTTATATAGATGACAACGAAAAAGCTTTTTGTGTAGGGACAAACAAAATTGTCCGTGGTACGCGGTTGTCCGCACAATGGGATTCATTGGTATATATTGCAATATGCCAAGACAAGGCTGTCCGAGTCATGGGAAACGCTATTTAAGAAGTTTTGAGCCTACACTACTTTAGCTTAAAAATCATTTTACAAAACAACCCCTTTGGGAATGATGAAAGCACCGCGGCAAAATGGGTAGTAAATTGCCACGTACTGGAGCTGAACGAGGAGAACTTAAACAAATTTCTCTGTCACATTTTTATCGAGTTTCTGTGGCTTAACTAGTGAAAAACGTCTTGCAACTGGTATTTGCATTGCACTGTCATAATCAAATTCAGGATTCACTATCAAGAATTGTTCCTTTTACAATTGTTGATCGAAAGGAAATAAGCGAATAAGACAATGATTAAGCCAAAGACTGACCTCAACAACAGGCAAAGTTTCCCTTGTCAGACCTCTAAACTCTTTTATGTCGAAGCAGAACCTTGGGAAAAAATTTTTTTCCAATAATTATTTGCCCAGTAAAAACAATAAAGGGAAAATGAAACAAGCGCTAACCAACCTGCCAACGAATGAACCTTGTTCCGTTGTGTATCGTTGAGTAAAGATTGCAGAGCTATAAACGTTTTGCCTTTAAATCACTTTTTCACCGCAAGAAATAATTTATTTGTCGGCTGCAAGCTTGTTGTTTCATTGGTCGTTTTAAGACTTACCTGATTTTCGTTTTCGTGGCGTTTGTAGCTGACAATGTTTTAAATAGTTAAAATGGCCATTTAAAGCTATAATGGAATGGATGAGACAAAATATGTTACCTGCAACTAGCGTTTAAAAAATCCATTAGCGAATTGAAAATCATATGCTTGTAAATGATTTAATAGTGGTGAGTTGTAGATTATGAAGTGCACCACTATTCCCTTTAGCTAACAACTTCATTGATCCATTTACCTTGATCTTAATAGGGTAGTAGTGGGATGTCTTCACTATCTTCAAAATGACAGAAAAAGAACAAACATAACATTATTGCACAGGAGAGGATGAATTAATCCCCCATATAGAACTTATTCTCAAGGTAATTCCTATCAAGTTACTTTTAGATATGGTATCCAAGAGGAAAAAATTCGTACCTCAGAGTCTGCTTTTTGTAAACCCTCCTGGGATTTTAGAAGCTGGAGTGCTCTAAAAATAACTAAGGGGAGTTATCTTAGAAATAACGCCTTTATGGGGGGTTATCTCTTGCCACTAAGAGTTAACTCCATTAGCGAATTCGTAAATAATTTAATAGTTGGTAATTACACACCCTGTTCACTTTCAAAGGCCAATTTACCTAACGGAAATTTTTTGTCCCGGTCTGAACATAAATCGTTCTAGTACAAAGAAAAAGCCCGGCATAAATAAATTTCGTGTATAAAGAACTTTTTCCCATCCGTGCCGAGTCAAAAATTTCATCATCTGTGCTCTGTGTACCTATTCAGTGGGTCCGGTTACACAACGAAACTTATCCGCGCTAGGCCATTATCTTTTTCGGTGACCGAGCCATTTATATCGGAGCTGTGACAACAATTTTCCATCCTGTGAATAGCCCTTTTAAACAACAAGAGTCGCTTATGGAAGTTAAGTTTCACCTTTTAGAGTTCGCGAAATCACCTGTTTAATGTCTCATAAATGCAGATGATTCGAGATTTTATCACCTCAGTTTTGAACCAGAAATAAACGAGTAGCACTGGAAACAATTTATGTGTAGAGCTAGTAATATATGCGTTGTTAATTTGCCTGACGACGAAGAATTCTCATAGAGATCCTAAAAGACTTTCTCCCTTTCGGGATAAGCTTTTTCTCTCGGAATGCGTTATAACGTAGTTAAATATCGTTAAGTTGTGTAGCCACTGAATGAAGAGAACGATCGATAAAACAAGCCCCAGTTGTCAGTAAAATCCATTAAGAAATTGCATCTGATCTGTCTGTAATGGTTTTACATCAGACTTCGTTGATTCTGTAACAAGAGAGCGTTCTGCAACAAAATAAAGTTAAATTTGCTTCGTGACTGGATTGTAGCTGTTTAACGCAATTTCAATGACCACAGTTAAAATCACTTTACCGCCACAAGTCAGTCAAAAAACGTGAGCTTACCGGTAGACACTACTCGGAGCACTGAACGTCATATAAGAGATCAATTTTTTTAAGAAATCCTAAACCATGCATTACAGTGCCATTAAATCGGGAAGTTATAGAGAAATTTCGAAAACTGCGGCTTGTATAAGTGTTCTACTGTCCTGATATCCTGCGATATAAAGTCACTGACCTGATAACAAGTTAAGTACTTTTTTCGTGGGTCACAATGAAAGCAGGTTTAAAAATGAAATATTAAGCTCGCAATTAAATACTGAGTGTTCATTTGCTGGGTTAAAAGGTGTCAAAACTTTCCCACCAAAACTGAACTGGTGCGCGATGTTTGCCGACAGTCCTGAAACTGATTTTTTTTTAACTTTGAAAAAAGTAGCATCTTAACATTCTTATTACAATTCGATAATAAAAAAAAATGGATTTCAGCGACCCTATTTGAATTTTAATCACTTAAAGCCAAAATTAAAGGTTGTTTAACAAGTTGAGCCATTGCTACGGTAACTATTATGTCATGAAGATTACTTGTTCATCAATGATTGGGCATTCGTGCGATTCCAATATTGTGATGGGTTTTATTTTCATATTTATCACCGCAGTTTGCGTGTTATTTCTAGTCATTTTATTCTTTTCTGTAATCATGTGTAACACATAGTTCTCTTTTTATATTTATAACACTAATGTAAATAGATAACTCTATGAATAGCGCACAATAATAAAGAAGTTGACGTGGAAGTATTAGTCCGTCAAAGTATAACGGCTGGAAAGTGCCCGCAACTGTTACCAGCCACTTTAAGTTTTCCACGGAGCACTTTAAGGTCCTTTTAGGGTGTGGACAGCGTAGTAGAAAGGGACGGCCTTTATAATTCAAACCGTAACCTTTAGCAGGTTACCAGTTCACCACTCGTCACTATGGTAAGATTGGTTTTCTCGGTCGGGATTTTGCTATAGGTACAGTTTCGATGGAAACGGTTGTAAGTCATTTTTTTGTTTTCGAAAGACGGCAAACTCACGGCTGAGTGCCATAAAATAAACTACTTACTAACCAGCTTGCTCGAGCCGTACAGAGGAATATTGGCCTTCGATCGTGTTGATAGGACCTCGCTGTGCTCGCCGGTACTGCATGCCACGACCTCGGGTACGTAACTTTGATCAAAAGTGTCTTTTTAGGAGGTCATGATTGATCATCGCAGTTATATACACAACTTAAGCAGCTGTGATATTAAAGCCTGAAAAAAATTCAGGCTCGGACGGCTTTAACTTCACACCTGCTTAAGTTGTGTATATAACTGCGATGATCAATCATGACCTCGTATCTTTCTCCGCAGTTCAAATGTATGATCTTTCATATATTCCCTAGAGTCTTTTTAGTTGAGATGCTGAACAATGCACAAGCAATAGGGTCAGTCTTGTAGGAGGGAAGAGGGGCTTAATAAAGAAAGCCCCCTTTAGAGGGCTCTCTAGGAAGGAGATAATAGAGGATTTTTTGAATTTCTATAGTTTTGAGGGTCACATGATTAAATCGTGATTGTTGCTGAATCTTTCTGCTAATTCAAATAATTATCCCGGTAAAAAATGAATACATATTTCACAAGCGAAATTCGCGATTGTCTATATCTGTTTGGTTCTAAAAACGTACTTAAGCTAAATATGCAACGACGGCGTTCAATTCCAAATGGAAATACGAAAAATTAGCTGCAGTCGTCCACGTTCCGTAGACGACGCAGAACTTGGTCATTTCAGGTTGTTGTTTTGCAGAGGACGGCAAAGAAATGTACACAGAGTTATAACACACGTGCGCGGCTTCTGTTTTGCTCATTAAACCTTTTGTTGGGAGACGTTCTCGCTGCCGTCGTCGTTGTGGTTTGCTTAAGCTCCCTAGTACTACTCTTTAATTAAACGACAAAAATCGTGTTTTTAAGTGTATCTCATAAAAACAGTTTGGTACATAGATCTATATTTTTTTTTAAACAAAATTAAAGGACCTCAGTCACGGTATTTCGAGTTATTTTGACCACGAGCAAAGTTACCTTCAAATTGAAGAAAATTGAAGCTCCTTTCATTCTGTTAGCGATTTAATAATAAAATACAAATTCCTGACTCCGGGCAAAACGTTACAGACGACAGTTCATCTGTTGAGTGCCGATGTTAGTCACATCAGTATTATTCTCTGACCTGTTGTTGTAGATCGCCTTACAATTAATTACAGTTCCTGAAATTGAAGAAGAATGGGACTTGGAGTAACGCAATAACGCTTCTTTAACCTTAGGTAATCTCCAAGTGTAAAGAAAAGGATGAATTAGGGGAGAAACGTAGAGTAACGTGCCTGACACGGCATAGACGTACATCAAAGCTTTTAAATTACATGCGCTGCAAGAGAAAACCAAAATCATTGTTACACACCAGGGTAGATAACACATTACAAACACACTAAGAACTAGTAAGACAAGTTTAGCCACCTTGCGTTCCCTGTTCTCAAAAACTTTAGCTTGCTCGTTAATGACGCAGGAGTTAAGTTCTCTTGAGGTTCTTCGCATCTTAACAACAATTATGGTGTTGAGATAAGTCATGCAAGTGCAAGGAATAACAATGTGAACTGTAAGCAATGTTCCGGCTGAGATGATTTTCTCCAGAGCAAGCAGCGATACATCCAACTGCCAAGGAATAACCCCAGATGCAAGCGACAGTGATGTACACTCGATTCTTCGTTACAGTTGTGGCATACTTCAAAGGTGTCACTGTTGTTAGGAATCGGTCGACTGATAAGGCCAACAGATGCAGTATCGAAACAAGTCCCATAAATCCATTGACGGACAGGAGAATCGTGAATGAAAATGGAAACCTCTTTGCCATAAAACTGTCGATCCAGTAATAAGCGGTCAATGGCGTCTGCACAGCCCCAACAACGAAATCAGAAAACGCAAGACTTGAAAGCAGAATGTAGGACGGTGAACGCAGGTTCTTGTTCGGGTCTTTATAAAAAGCAGAAATCACGAGTAGATTACCTAAAATGGTTATCGGTGCGAAGAAGAGAACTGCCACCGCTGCGGTGAACGAGCCGAAATAATAATCGAAACCAAGCTGGAGTCGTATTGCTTCCGCCACATCGTGAAACGTAGCTTCCCAAAGACTTCTTGAACCTGGAATAATCACCATGCTCTTCTGGAAGAGTAAACTGGGTTACGTTCGTGTACTCTGAAAAGAGAAACGTCTGGGGCTTGATTTGAATTTTAAAATCACGTGTGACTTAATTGATATTGATACGTTGTTACCTGAACTGTCACACTGTCACGGTAGCTGTTCACAAAGAAAACGTTTGAATGCGATTTGCATAATTCTGACAAGTGCGATGCTATCAGGCAAATAGAAATATGACTTTTAATGTTATTTGATGTTATCTACGCACACACCTTAGTCATTGCCATTTCGATGTTAGCTGTTTATTAATTCACCAAGTTGCGCCAAAGAAACCATAAAGAAACGACAGATTTCTAATTACCGACTGTGAGGGGAAACCCTCAAAAGTTATTCCATTCTCTACAATTTCTACCTATGAGGCGATAACTGTACTTTAACAATAGGATCTTCTGGGAAAATTTGAGGCAAGGGATTCAGTCGGGAGTTACACGTGCACTGATGAATTAAAAGCAAAAGCCTCGGTTAGTAAATAAAGAATGGGTAACCAAACCACAACAGTTTTCACTCGAGAAAAACTGTTTCCATTGCCCGTTTCAAAAGTCTATCATCAACTGACTTAGAAATCTTAGATGGCTAAGGAAAACACCCTGCCGAATAAAATAAATCACTTGATGATTTTTTTTTTTTAAACGGCAACATAAAACGCCACCTCAGAGCAGGTTGATATAGCAACCTCTTCAAATGCAACTAGCGTTTAAAAAATCCTTTAGCGAATTGAAAATCATATGCTTCTAAATGATTTAATAGTGGTGAGTTGTAGATTATGAAGTGCACCACTATTCCCTTTAGCTAACAACTTCATTGATCTGTTTACCTTGATTTTAATAAGGTAGTAGTAGAGTATCTTCACTATCTTCAAAATGACAGAAAAAGAACAAACATAACATTATTGCACAGGAGAGGATGAATTAATCCCCCATATAGACCTTATTCTCAAGGTAATTCCTATCAAGTTAGTTTTGGATATGGTATCCAAGAGGACAAAATTCGTACCTCAGGGTCTGCTTTTTGTAAAACCCTCCTGGGATTTTAGAAGCTGGAGTGCTCTAAAAATAACTAAGGGGAGTTATCTTAGAAATAAAGCCTTTATGGCGGGTTATCTCTTGCCACTAACAGTTCTCCATTAGCGAATTCGTACATAATTTAATAGTTGGTAATTACACACCTTGTTCACTTTCAAAGGCCAATTTACCTAACGGAATTTTTTTGTCCCGGTCTCAATATAAATCGTTCTAATACAAAGAAAAAGTCCGACATAAATAAATTTCATGTATGAAGCACTTTTTCCCATCCGTGCCGAGTCAAAAATTTCATCATCTGTGCTCTGTGTACCTATTCAGTGGGTCCGGTTACACAACGAAACTTATCCGCGCTAGGCCATTATCTTTTTCGGTGACCGAGCCATTTGTATCGGAGCTGTGACAACAATTTTCCATCCTGTGAATAGCCCTATTAAACAGCAAGAGTCGCTTATTGAAGTTAAGTTTCACCTTTTAGAGTTCGCGAAATCACCTGTTTAATGTCTAATAAATGCAGATGATTTGAAATTTTATCACCTCAGTTTTGAACCAGAAATAAACGAGTAGCACTGGAAACAATTTATGTGTAGAGCTAGTAATATATGTTTTGTTAATTTGCCTGACGACGAAGAATTCTCATAGAGATCTTAAAAGACTTTCTCCCTTTCGGGATAAGCTTTTTCTCTCGGAATACGTTATAACGTAGTTAAATATCGTTAAGTTGTGTAGCCACTGAATGAAGAGAACGATCGATAAAACAAGACGTAGTTGTCAGTAAAAGCCATTAGGAAATTGCACCTGATCTGTTTGTAATGGTTTTACATCACACTTCGTTGATTCTGTAACAAGAGAGCGTTCTCTAACAAAATAAAGTTAAATTTGCTTCGTGTTTGGATTGTAGCTGTTTAACGCAATTTCAATGACCACAGTTAAAATCACTTTACCGCCACAAGTCAGTCAAAAAACGTGAGCTTCCCAGTAGACACTACTCGGAGTACTGAACGTCATATAAGAGATCAATTTTTTTAAGAAATCTTAAACCATGCATTGCACTGCCATTAAATCGGGAAGTTATAGAGAAATTTCGAAAACTGCGGCTTGTATAAGTGTTCTACTGTCCTGATATCCTGCGATATAAAGTCACTGACCTGATAACAAGTTAAGTATTTTTTTCGTGGGTCACAATGAAAGCAGGTTTAAAAATGAAATATTAAGCTCGCAATTAAATATTGAGTGTTCATTTGCTGGGTTAAAAGATGTCAAAACTTTCCCACCAAAACTGAACTGGTGCGCGATGTTTGCCGACAGTCCTGAAACTGATTTTTTTTTAACTTTGAAAAAAGTAGCATCTTAACATTCTTATTACAATTCGATAATAAAAAAAAATGGATTTCAGCGACCCTATTTGAATTTTAATCACTTAAAGCCAAAATTAAAGGTTGTTTAACAAGTTGAGCCATTGCTACGGTAACTATTATGTCATGAAGATTACTTGTTCATCAATGATTGGGCATTCGTGCGATTCCAATATTGTGATGGGTTTTATTTTCATATTTATCACCGCAGTTTGCGTGTTATTTCTAGTCATTTTATTCTTTTCTGTAATCATGTGTAACACATAGTTCTCTTTTTATATTTATAACACTAATGTAAATAGATAACTCTATGAATAGCACACAATAATAAAGAAGTTGACGTGGAAGTATTGGTCCGTCAAAGTATAACGGCTGGGAAGTGCCCGCAACTGTTACCAGCCACTTTAAGTTTTCCACGGAGCACTTTAAGGTCCTTTTAGGGTGTGGACAGCGTAGTAGAAAGGGACGGCCTTTATAATTCAAACCGTAACCTTTAGCAGGTTACCAGTTCACCACTCGTCACTATGGTAAGATTGGTTTTCTCGGTCGGGATTTTGCTATAGGTACAGTTTCGATGGAAACGGTTGTAAGTCATTTTTTTGTTTTCGAAAGACGGCAAACTCACGGCTGAGTGCCATAAAATAAACTACTTACTAACCAGCTTGCTCGAGCCGTACAGAGGAATATTGGCCTTCGATCGTGTTGATAGGACCTCGCTGTGCTCGCCGGTACTGCATGCCACGACCTCGGGTACGTAACTTTGATCAAAAGTGTCTTTTTAGGAGGTCATGATTGATCATCGCAGTTATATACACAACTTAAGCAGCTGTGATATTAAAGCCTGAAAAAAATTCAGGCTCGGACGGCTTTAACTTCACACCTGCTTAAGTTGTGTATATAACTGCGATGATCAATCATGACCTCGTATCTTTCTCCGCAGTTCAAATGTATGATCTTTCATATATTCCCTAGAGTCTTTTTAGTTGAGATGCTGAACAATGCACAAGCAATAGGGTCAGTCTTGTAGGAGGGAAGGGGGCTTAATAAAGAAAGCCCCCTCTAGGGGGCTCTCTAGGAAGGAGTTATTAGAGGATTTTTTGAATTTCTATAGTTTTGAGGATCACATGATTAAATCGTGATTGTTGCTGAATCTTTCTGCTAATTTAAATAATTATCCCGGAGAAAAAAATAGACCTTGCAGACAGACAGACTTGCTCGTGGGCTACACACCCTCTGCTCCTTCCATGCATAATACCAGGGAGCTTAAGCAGCGACGAGGACGACGCCTAGTAAAAAATGAATACATATTTCACAAGCGAAATTCGCGATTGTCTATGTCTGTTTGGCTCTAAAAAGGTGCTGAAGCTAAATATGCAACAACGGCATTCAATTCCAAATGGAAATACGAAAAATTAGCTGCCGTCGTCCACGTGCCGTAGACGACGCAGAACTTGGTCATTTCACGTTGTTGTTTTGCAGAGGACGGCAAAGAAATGTACAAAGACTTATAACGCACGTGCACAGCTACTGTTTTGCTCATTAAACCTCTTGTTGGGAGACGTTCTCGCTGCCGTCGTCGTTGTGGTTTTCTTAAGCTCCCTAGTACTACTCTTAATTAAACGACAAAAATCGTAGTTTTAAGTATATGTCATAAAAACAGTTTGGTATATAGATTTATATTTTTTTTAAAAACAATTTCAAAGGACCTCAGTCACGGTATTTCGAGTTATTTTGGCCACGTGCAAAGTTACCTTCAAATTGAAGAAACCCTGAAAATAAAAGTGTACTGAGATACAGAAACAACAAAGAGATAATAATAATAATAATAATAATAATAATAATAATAACAATAATAATAATTATAATAATAATAATAATAATCCGTAGAGGAACAAGGATGGTTAAGGATGGAGAAGACTGACACGGATTACAAACGGCGAACTAGAACTAGAAGACCCTAGGAGATTTTGGATAAACTTTTCAAGATGCATAAACCGTGACGTAGTTCCTTTCACTCCGTTAACGATTTAATAATAAAAAACAAATTCCTGACTCCGGACAAAACGTTACAGACGACAGTTCATCTGTTGAGTGCTGATGTTAGTCACATCAGTATTATTCTCTGACCTGTTGTTGTAGATCGCCTTACAATTAATTACAGTTCCTGAAATTGAAGAAGAATGGGACTTGAAGTAACGCAATAACGCTTCATTAAACTTAGGTAGTCTCCAAGTGTAAAGAAAAGGATGAATTAGGGGAGAAACGTAGAGTAACGTGCCTGACACGGCATAGACGTACATCAAAGCTTTTAAATTACATGCGCTGCAAGAGAAAACCAAAATCATTGTTACACACCAGGGTAGATAACACATTACAAACACACTAAGAACTAGTAAGACAAGTTTAGCCACCTTGCGTTCCCTGTTCTCAAAAACTTTAGCTTGCTCGTTAATGACGCAGGAGTTAAGTTCTCTTGAGGTTCTTCGCATCTTAACAACAATTATGGTGTTGAGATAAGTCATGCAAGTACATGGAATAACAATGTGAACTGCAAGCAATGTTCCGGCTGAGATGATTTTCTCCAGAGCAAGCAGCGATACATCCAACTGCCAAGGAATAACCCCAGATGCAAGCGACAGTGATGTACACTCGATTCTTCGTTACAGTTGTGGCATACTTCAAAGGTGTCACTGTTGCTAGGAATCGGTCGACTGACAAGGCCAACAGATGCAGTATCGAAACAAGTCCTATAAATCCATTGACGGACAGGAGAATCGTGAATGAAAATGGAAACCTCTTTGCCATAAAACTGTCGATCCAGTAATAAGCGGTCAATGGCGTCTGCACAGCCCCAACAACGAAATCAGAAAACGCAAGACTTGAAAGCAGAATGTAGGACGGTGAACGCAGGTTCTTGTTCGGGTCTTTATAAAAAGCAGAAATCACGAGTAGATTACCTAAAATGGTTATCGGTGCGAAGAAGAGAACTGCCACCGCTGCGGTGAACGAGCCGAAATAATAATCGAAACCAAGCTGGAGTCGTATTGCTTCCGCCACATCGTGAAACGTAGCTTCCCAAAGACTTCTTGAACCTGGAATAATCACCATGCTCTTCTGGAAGAGTAAACTGGGTTACGTTCGTGCACTCTGAAAAGGGAAACGTCTGGGGCTTGATTTGAATTTTAAAATCACGTGTGACTTGATTGATATTGATACGTTGTTACCTGAACTGTCACACTGTCACGGTAGCTGTTCACAAAGAAAACGTTTGAATGCGATTTGCATAATTCTGACAAGTGTGATGCTATTAGGCAAATAGAAATATGACTTTTAATGTTATTTGATGTTACTTACACACACACCTTAGTCATTGCCATTTCGATGTTAGCTGTTATTAATTCACCAAGTTGCGCCAAAGAAACCATAAAGAAACGACAGATTTCTGATTACCGACTGTGAGGGGAAACCCTCAAAAGTTATTCCATTCTCTACAATTTCTACCTATGAGGCGATAACTGCACTTTAACAATCGGATCCTATGGGAAAATTTGAGGCAAGGGATTCAGTCAGGAGTTACGCGTGCACTGATGAATTAAAAGCAAAAGCCTCGGTTAGTAAATGAAGAATGGGTAACCAAACCATAACAGTTTTCACTCGAGAAGAACTGTTTCCATTGCCTGTTTCAAAAGTCTATCATCAACTGACTTAGAAATCTTAGATGGCTAAGGAAAACACCCTGCCGAATAAAATAAATCACTTGATGATTTTTTTTTTTAAACGGCAACATAAAACGCCACCTCAGAGCAGGTTGATATAGGTTGATATATGTGGAGATTTGTACCTTGACTGGGACAATACAAATCTTTTAAAATGTCGTATGGCAGTCCGCTTTCCTCTTTCAAATGAACCGTCTCCAAAGTAACCATGGCACAATTTGACAATGCAACGTGAGATGGCGATTTTAACTGACTTCTGTCACACGATCCAACCAAAAGATGTGCAATTACAAGTTTTAGGGTTAACTCCAGTGATTGGCTGATTATCATTCGCGGTTGTTTCCAGCTGACTATTGTGCCAGGTGTCCCAAACGCTGTGCCGTTTGATTTCATCTACATAAATGGCCATTTGCGAGTTGCCATTTGCCTCTGTGTCAAAACGAGTCTTTGTGCAAAACCATTCATATAAAAATGTGTTTCTCCCACAGGTTCTTTTTATGCAAATCAAACTTTAAATCGTCCCAAAGTTTTTGTAAGTGATGTACCTGGTCGGTGCCCGTGTAGTCCTGGGACTATTGCGAAGGAGAAAGGGAGTCGCTGCCAATGTCCATCCCCCGTTTCCCGCACAGCCAAGTGGCCTGGGCAAACAACAACTTGAACTTTCGACTTGCACGTGGTCAGGTCGTGCACCTTGAAATCGTGGAAAAGTTGTTGTGCCAGCCGGCGTCAAGCAAATAATTTTTTTCGCAGTTTTTTCTATCTTTTAAGTTGAGAGGTATAACAAAACACTTTATGACTGGTCTGACAATAAACAATGAGTTTTGTTTTCCCTCGACCTCGGGAACATTAAGGGTCTCAGGGAAACAAACCTCACTGTTTCCCTTGGAGCCAGTCATTAAATGTTCATCAACTGCGTGTTAACATTTCCGGTTCATTTGTTGGTCGGAAAAAAGTGTCAATCTAAATCGTTCGGGCGTACGTCACACAACGGTGACGTAGATGCTTTAAAAGGTTTAATTGAAGTCTCGAAAAGGTAGGCTTATATCTGTCAACATTGCATTACTGCGTTGGTGAACAGTCTTTCAATAACCTTTCCGCTGTGAGTATGAAGTCCAGAGAAAAGGTCTTCCTTGAAAGCTTACTGTCAGAATCATTACATTCAGTTAAAGCTATGGTTATTGCCTATTGTGATTTTTCCTTTTTTGAAAAGTGTTCACGAGTTTGCTCATGGACACTTTGATCTTCCTTCTGCCAGCATAAATCATTTAAGGACATGAAATCACGACGCAATTCCACCAAACCAAAGATTCCTCTTTGGTTTTACCAATCTAGATATATAATGTGGTGAGTCTGAACGGAATACCTATTTGGCCTGACAAGCATAAGCCTTGGCAGATCGTCTAGTCAGATCCTTCTGGCGAGCTGGCGGCAGTTTTATCGAGTTCTAGGGCAAGATGTTCCATCAAAACTGACAAGATTTTGAGAAAGTTAAACTCATCGCAAATAGATGAGCTTGGGAACTGGTGCCTTAAAGGTGAGCGGGGTGCCAAAGCCATAAGCCGCTAGGAGGTATCCATGGCAACCCTGGAAAGCAGGAACCACCCAATGAGCGTCCGCTAACCGGCACCGTCACACTGAAAGAAATTCAGTGGAATCTACTTACCTGGGGAATACTTACCCTGACCAAGAACAAAACGGGAGGGAGGAGAGGGTGCAAGAATCCGCAATGATTCGCGAGCAAAGCAGTGCAACTGATCCGCAACAATCAGCAGAATACACTACAACACTATTATGCAATGAACCATAAACCCCTGCAAAACCCCTGAAGGCCGCCCCACAGGTCACGTACTCCCAAACGCGGAAACCGCTGGCTGCATAAGCTCATATTTAACTTGCCTAAATGATATTAGCTGGATGGGCACACTAGCTAGCTGCATTAGCTCGAGTTTAACCTTGCCTAAATGATATTTAGCCACATCTCAAAGTTCTACTTTTAGAGAGTTGTTAGCCGTTTTTTTTATCAAAGAAAGCCCTCGTAGAGTCTTTGAAAACCCAGACCTTCACGTGGTTTACCGTTTATCTCTATGTTGTCAGGATCGTGTATTCTGGGCCAAGATACCAGCATTACAAGACCTTGCAATGGATATCCATCAAAATTGTTTACTTTTAAAATGCTAGTAAAAAATCAAATTCATTGACTGACATTATCAGTCACATTGCCTTCAATGCTGTTGACGAGTTATGGGGTCCACATACCTGCGATAGGCTCGCATGTTCCTACAATGCTATATAGTCCATCAGCTAAGAGCTGAAAATTTGGGTTTATGGCTCACTTGAGAGGAACAGCCGAAACATGTCTTATCTTAATCTTCGACTATTAAGCATCATAAAAATGTATGATAGCAAGGAAAGAATGGTAGCTTTCACTTTGTAAATCGAATTTTAAATTTTGCCCCACATACCCTTCTTTTGCCGCCATCTTCGATGTTTGGGGAACGCTTAAAAGTGGTTTGTATTCCTTTAATGTGAGCGAATAGTGTTTCAAATGTAAATTTTAAACGTATCGGAACAACAAACAAGATGTCCATTTGCTCTAGTGCTTGAATTATCAGCACATGACGTCATAAGAGACTTCAAAACGCCTGATTATTGGTCACAATATGATCATTTTGCACTTATAATCATTGCAGAAACATTGTGGGGTACGATTCTCAAAATTATTTCATGAAAAGAGGGCAATTAGATAAAATATCTATATAAATTACAAGTCTGTTGTTAGCTCCCTGTGTATTCAACTTGTAAAGTTATCAAGGATATGGAGCCTTGCAGCGCTCAAGGAACTGAACGTTCCCCTTGTGTTCGGATGCATATGGTCTCCATTGGAGTACATTTATCCACGACTGGGTTATCCTGCCTAACGTTCCTAATTTATTCATTAGAGGAAAAGCTAAGAACATTATTTTTGGTGGCAAGTCACTAGCATTCGTTTCATTGTCTCTACGTCTTGACTTTAGCATCATCTCCAGATTAGATCCGGAGATATCTGGTAAAAGCTTTCTCGTTCCTTGTTTCTGATTCCACTCATACTAGAGGTCTCATCTCTTATCACTCGGTACCAGAAAGGCGTATTTGTTTGGAGTACTTACTAAAAGTTAGCCGATATACATCAAGTTAAACGTGCTATGCCTTAGAGAGGCATCTAGGAAAGGCCCTAGAGGGGCGCTTTATTTCAAGTACTCTATACCCTAGAGGGGTATATCATGTTGCCAACGTGCAAACACCCTATAGGGGTATGTCTATGAAAATAGCATGTGTGTTTTGTTTTGTTTTTTGGTATTGTGATACGGTATTTGAGAAAGTCTTTTGCGAATAATGTACTTTATTACTCTTTCAGCTAGGACGGGTGGAGCTACTTTGACTGCTAGCTCTGGTGTTTCGGAGAGGAATCTTCAGCGTCTTGGTCGCTGGACTTCAGTAACAATTTATGGATGCTCTTGCTGGCAGGCTTTAAGGAAGTGTCTCTGTAAGAGCGGTCCGGTCGATTTTGCTTGACACACAGATTTAGCTCATTTCTTGTGTGTTGTAAGACATTCATGTACCTATACTAAAACCAACATCCGTTTGATCGCATCTCTTTATTTTTCAGAGTTTTACGGAAATTAAATTTCACTCGAGAGAAGGCCTGTCGTGACACTTTTCAAGACTTTAATTTGAGACAACTTTGGAGGACAATTAACGAAAAACTACGGGACTCAGCAAAAATCAAATACCACAGCCATGTATACTAACTCTATCTTATCCATCGAGGCGACTTTCGGGAACATCACTTTTCAATCAAGCAAACAGGAAGACTTGAGTGACACCTTATCGGTTCGCTCAAGCCACACACCCGAAAACCGATCAAATTCAAGGTAAATTTTTGAAAAAGTGAGGCGTTCTTAACTGATCCAACGAACATAGCCATGAAGGAGGTGCCATAGGAAAGGTAACTACAGAAAAAACCTTTGCGGCCCGACCTTTACTAAAACTTTATAACTTCGTGAACTTACCTAATTTTCGGCAATCTCCAAGTTTGGCCGCCATTTTGAGGGACTTGTCAACATGAAACGTAGCAGATATAAATCGAGCAGGTAGATCTAAAACCGTCAGAAATACATACGAAAGCATTCAAATGAACTTTACTTTCAATTCAAGCGGCAAAATTTAGAATTGCTCGTTAAACTTACCATTCCTACATCCCCATGCGTCCATTTCTTCCAACAATTCAAACACTACAACTAGTGTTCGAATTCCCCTCGTCGATTCCACCGTAAGAAATAACCTGTGCCACCTACGCTTCGACTCGAATGTGAAGTACGAATCAAATAACATAACTGCTTCATCTTCGAGGCAATATCACGCTGGTATTTTGATTTTCGGATCGACAAGGACGGTAACAAGGAAGTGATCGCCATGTTTACCTCATAAACGTGACCGCTGACCAGTCGCTGAGTGAGAACAGTACGGCGCAGGGTGGGGTTGGTGGCGGGCTTATCGTCATAAGATATTCGAATACATGCTAAAAAAGCTTTAGGACTCTCAGTCTAAACAGTGAAGGCGTGCTTCGTCGTACGGACAACTTTTATTTTATTCTGATAACTTTTTCCTTTAAATTAGAACTGGTATTACTTAATAGAGTTATTTAAATATTGTTAACCTGGGTACCCATATGACTTTTTTTGCTTGTCATCAGTGGTATAAAATAAGGTGTCTTTTCTTCAAGAACCTTTTATTTATGCCCCATTGTACGGAATAAACACTATACTTAGAATGTTTGTTCTAAATCATTTTTTGCTGTTCCCGGGAATGTATGCAAAATTATTGCTTTATACTGAAAGCTGACTCTAAAATATGATTTTCCGTAACAGTAACCAATGTCATATACGTACCGTATTAATAAAACTAGCAACGTATGATTTTTAGCGTTTTCCACTTAGAAGGCCGACCTGCAATTGTCAAGTAAGCTATGTTAGTTTCAGCTTATTCCTTGATTCGATCTGACCTTTTATCACTAAACCCTATTCTTTTCATTTGCAATTTTCCTGTAAATTTTTTTTCATACGACAACGACAAAGAGTTTGATAAGTAAATATACAAATACATACAAAAGGCCGGCTAAATAAGATCCTCCCTCCGCTTCTAATTTTTTGGTTGCTTTCGCCCAATGCCGCTGCACGACTCCCCGTATGATAAAAGGAAATTTGAAAGACTGCTATGCAAGACACCTTTTCTTTTTCATTTTAAGTTACCCTCCACAATTTTTTATAAGTATGTAAAAGATATAAAAAACACAAAGGTTTTTACATGTGAACTGTTTTTTTTGTGTAGCAAACTAAATATACATACATACTTTGTTCTTGCAAAATGGTGGCTAAGAACGGCTGAATATATACCTACTTGGAAATAAAATGATGCTGTTTGGTTTCCCGTTAAAACATTACGTAAGAATGACGCGTGTCTGTTCAAATTGTGACAAAACCACGTCACAAAGTCAAAGCAAAACAGAAAAAAACATGTAATTTTCATAACCAACTTACAATCTCTCCATTATAGACAGCAACAAGGGCCATTGCGTCACTGCTTGATGGTGTAATTATCCTTCCACTGAGCACTGGCATTCATGGGTCATTTCCATTATTTTTGACATTAGAACAGCTTTGGAATCTCTAGATTTAAATGGGAGCTCGAAGAAAGTACAGATTTCCTTAAGCATGGAAACAGTTACTGAATAGTTCAATTTTTCCTTCTTGACATAGTCACACAAGTCATAGCGGAGCTCCGGCGGCCTGAAGGGCCGTCAAGCGGAGCCCCATACTCATACAGGAAAGAAAAGGAAACCCATGAGTTGATTTTCTCATGGTTATCATGGCTAGCGGTATTGCTTGTGGGCGCGTACGCACGACGACGACGACGGAGTTGCTCAACATGGCGGCCATACTCCAAATAATAGGTTGACAGAGACATGCAGCCTTGGTTTACCGTGTACTTCCTTAGTATTGGACATCCACGTTATGATCAATTGACACCTGTCAAAACAAGGTATCCGCTGACCAGTATCACGTGACCATATCGCGGGCTTAAGTTTACAGCTCCTCGAGGTCACGTGTTTTTTTGAAGTTGACCGCTGACCAAGTGCTGGTTATTGATTGGATCGCGGGCTCATATTGGGTTAGCTTGTTAGAAACAGGGCAGGATTGTTCGGAAGCCGGTTTACGCTAACCCAGGATTAAAAGTTAATCGAATTATAACTTTTTCTTCTATACAAATGCTTTTTGCTGTTTTGTTTTGTGTATATGGTGATTATTAAAACTCAAACAGAAGGCCAAACAATATACAGAAACCTCACCGCAGAGTTACAAAACTCAAATCAAAATTCTACCTTTTTCTGGGTTAGCTTAATCGGGCTTTGAACAACCCGGCCCAGGAGCTACGCTTTTAGGCTGGCCTAAATGTATATATTAAAAGTCATAGACAATCGGATATGTTAAGGCAATTTCTGTTACAACTGATTCGACGGTGGTCATGTGACTCACTTCTTTCTCGTCAATTAATTCCTCGTCAGACTTATCGTCAACCTCGGGTGCTCGGAGACGGACCTGCCCGTCTCCTTCTCTAGGAGGACAAACGGGAGAAAAATCCTTGTATTTGGGGTTTGGTTAGCCTTCGCTTTCCTCATATCTTGCGAGACTTGTCGCGGATCATCTCTCCTTCCAGATTGTTCACCAATTTCAAACTTGGAGGTGATATACTGCCTTACTTTCTCTGAGAAGCAAACAGCGCCACCTTTTGGCTTCTGAAGTGTCCATCCTTCACTTAAATTCGACTGGAAAGATTCGCTACCCTGTCTTTCGATAACATTGGTACTTTCGTCTTCTGAAAGGGTAAAGAATTGTTCAACCCAGCCTTGTTTGAGTTTGTCGTACACACTCTCTGTATGTTGTCCAACAGATATGTGCAGCTCCATTCCTTCGACAGATTTGAATGTCCTAGCACATGCTGGTTCTGGGCATTCCAACACTAGCCCCAATTCACAGCTGCTTTCCGCATCACCACTGTCATGCGCGCTTCCATGCGTTACTCTCGGAGTGAAGCCAAAATTCTCTTGTTCTGTTGTGAGATCGATGGCGCCTTGATGCTTAATGTAAATTGCCATGACCAACTTGGAATGCCTTCCACACTCTGAGCCCGTCTTGTTGATATGAAAAGTCGTCCAGTGCACTGAATTGCTGGAGTTTCTTGATATCTAAATCTTTCTTGGTTTCATTTACGCGGCATACAGCTGCGGTACATCCTTGGACTGGCCTTTCTTTGAGCGCCGTGTACATATCACTGGCAGTGGGAACGTCATGGCCCTCGTTACAGGATCTCCTTATGGCACCTTTCAAGGGGCATAGGATCCTGTCGCACTCGTCTTTTCCAGACTGTGGCTCAGAAAAGTCGTATCTCTGAAGTGACACACCTACACGCACTCCAAAATCACGGGCGGCAACAATAAGCTGGCAATTGTGGTAACAGCCGGCTTCATCTGATTTGAGGTAAGCCAAGATGGACAGCACAGAGAACCAATCCTGTGAACAGCTGTTGAATAGGTGGTTGTATTAGGAAACGAAAAAATTCCCCTTTCCATCACTCGTGATAGCACGGTTAACGTGCCAGTTCATTCCTCTCTTAGCATACCAATCCCACTGCTTTTCACGAAATCGCCGCTGTAAGAACTTCATTGCCCAATTCATCACTATAAACACTGAGTCTTCTGTCAGGTTTTGTATGAAGCTTTGTTTTGCGATCTCTTGGTTTTCGTATCGGAGAATATGGCATTTCCATTCGTTGATGAAGTTGACGGACTTTCCAAGTCATACAGAAGATTGTCATGCTGTTCTTTGGAGTACATAGAAGAGCGAAGTTCATTGATTTTTACCTCCACGGATTGAAGAACAGTCATCTTACAGTCTTCAGTTCCTCGCAACTGTCACATGGTCGTGCAAGCACTGGTGTTTGAAGTCTTCATCAACGGGATCACTAAGAGCGAACTTCCTGCAATGATCTACACAACGGCTGTCTTCGTCGCGACAATGAACGCGATACTCAGTTTTTAGGTGGCACTTCGCCTTCTTTAGGCGGTTCCTAACCTCTGAACACCAATCCTTGCTCACTCCGTAGTCTTCCTCAAGTTATTCAACAATTTGGATGCTTCTTTGGAAACCCTCGGCACCGTCAAGGATACATTGTCCAGTCCTTGTAAAGACTTACGTTGAGACGCTTCCCTCACTTTAAGGACGCGGAACATTGTTGCACGACTTAGTGGTTGAAAGCCATCATCTTCACAAAATGCGACATACTTATACCACTGATGACAAGCAAAAAAAGTCATATGGGTACCCAGGTTAACAATATTTAAATAACTCTATTAATTAATACCAGTTCTAATTTAAAGGAAAAAGTTATCAGAATAAAATAAAAGTTGTCTGTACGACGAAGCACGCCTTCACTGTTTAGACTGAGAGTCCTAAAGCTTTTTTAGCATGTATTCGAATATCTTATGACGATAAGCCCGCCATCGACCCCACCCTGCGCCGTGCTGTTTTCACTCAGCGACTGGTCAGCGGTCACGTTTATGAGGTAAACATGGCGATCACTTCCTTGTTACCGTCCTTGTCGATCCGAAAATCAAAATACCAGCGTGATATTGCCTCGAAGATGAAGCAGTTATGTTATTTGATTCGTACTTCACATTCGAGTCGAAGCGTAGGTGGCACAGGTTATTTCTTACGGTGGAATCAACGAGGGGAATTCGAACACTAGTTGTAGTGTTTGAATTGTTGGAAGAAATGGACGCATGGGGATGTAGGAATGGTAAGTTTAACGAGCAATTCTAAATTTTGCCGCTTGAATTGAAAGTAAAGTTCATTTGAATGCTTTCGTATGTATTTCTGACGGTTTTAAATCTACCTGCTCGATTTATATCTGCTACGTTTCATGTTGACAAGTCCCTCAAAATGGCGGCCAAACTTGGAGATTGCCGAAAATTAGGTAAGTTCACGAAGTTACAAAGTTTTAGTAAAGGTCGGGCCGCAAAGTTTTTTTCTGTAGTTACCTTTTCTATGGCACCTCCTTCATAGCTATGTTCGTTGGATCAGTTAAGAACGCCTCACTTTTTCAAAAATTTACCTTGAATTTGATCGGTTTTCGTGTGTGTGACTTGAGCGAACCGATAAGGTGTCACTCGAGTCTTCCTGTTTGCTTGATTGAAAAGTGATGTTCCCGAAAGTCGCCTCGATGGATAACATAGAGTTAATATACATGGCTGTGGTATTTGATTTATGCTGAGTCCCGTAGTTTTTCGTTAATTGTCCTCCAAAGTTGTCTCAAATTAAAGTCTTGAAAAGTGTCACGACAGGCCTTCTCTCGAGTGAAATTTAATTTCAGTAAAACTCTGAAAAATAAAGAGATGCGATCAAACGGATGGTGGTTTTAGTATAGGTACATGAATGTCTTACAACACACAAGAAATGAGCTAAATCTGTGTGTCAAGCAAAATCGACCGGACCGCTCTTACAGAGACACTCTCTTAAGTCTGTGGGCTCAAGCCCTACATTTAGCTTTCTATCTTGGGCCTGGCTGTTAAACTAACCTAACTGTACGTAACTGAAACGTTAAACTTGACTCCGATATTACATACTAAGTCCTCTTTAGTCAAAAAGCCGTGAACACTTTGATTTTGACATGTCGATTGTGAAGCCACCATTCAGATGCGAGATAAAAGTCGCAAAGAAAGTTACGAAACCGCGCTTCGATCGCTTTTCCTTCCTTCCTGTAGCTTTATCATTTATCATTGCTAATTTAACCTGTTCTATTTGTGCAAGCAAACTGGAAATTCAAGCGACTTTGAATGACGTGTTGCTCATACCTGCACGCGCGGGCTTGCAACCTAGGCTACCAAACCGGAGAGCTCTTCTATATTCAATTTCATCCGTCACTCTATTTTACCGATAAAAATCATAAAGAACCCTGATAACTTCCAACTAAAAGGGTCAATTTCCGTGGAAAGTGAGAAGTTTTTGAAAAGGCGAGGGTAAGGAACAAAATAAATAAAGAGTAGAATATTCTCTTTTTGGAAACAATATGCAACTGCATGTCGAATTGAGGGATAACTGTTCAAGCTACATGTTTCTATCATTCGATAGAATAACCAAGAAAATATTTTACATCTTTCTTTAGAAAAGAAACGAGAGAAAATAACGAAAAACGGGACCACGACAACTTTTCGGTGTTTCTATCGAGTTAAAGACACGTTTTCTTAACTAATCAGCGCGCGTAGTATTGGGGGGGGGGGGGGGGGGTTTCTGCAAACAAACATTAAAAACAAATGGAAGGGTCTTTTTTCATTTAAATGCATTAATTCTCGTTTTTCCTTCTTTTTCTTTTTTTTTGCCCGCTTTATTCACTTCAATCGGGAGATAAGCGCTGACCTGATGATCCACTGCTCGAATGCAGACCTTTCAGCAATTAAGCTTACGTTATTTAATTTAACTGAACCACTTTTTAGTGGTAAGTGTGCGATCAAAGAAGATGTGAAAACCTATTAGGAATTAGTAATTATAAAGGCTTTCACGTCCCCACACTATTTTGCGTGAGCGGAAATTATTATCAAAACAAAAACTCCAAAGAAGGTAGGAAGCCCGTAAGGGATGTTACTTGTTGTTCAAAAATATGTTATTCATGTCTTATTGAAGTGAAGATATTGGTCGAGAACGATTGAGTGCCTCCGGAAAAATAAGAGATTTCAACTAGTTAATCGGTGAACAACATCGACTTACAAGCAACAGAGATGATTAACGGCTGACTCTAAAAAGCTGGCGCGCCAAATCGCTTGGAACAAACGCCACTCAACAGATGTTAATAACTACTGGCACTTCACAAACGCCTTATTCACGACATAAACAGACGAGTAGACCTCGAACTGAATGAGTTGATTCTAATAACATTAGATGGATCTGAAAGTGACCAAGTACTGTTGACAAACATTATAGGAGTATTACAGCCAATAATCTCACAGAGAAACCGACTAATCTGTTTTCACAGACCAAACTTCTGACGTTCTCCTGAAATGAGCAAGTTCTCTAGCAGTAGTTAATAATTTTGAAGGTTATTTTCCTAATTAATTAGTTTATTTGTTTAGATTGCTTTTCAAGACTTTACTGTCGTATGTATTGCATGGTTGTCTTAATGAATCTATATTGTCAAAGACGTCTAATTAAAAGGTGATTTTTTTTTTCTCCGTATTAACCCGTATGAACATCTGTGAATATACATCATCATCTGTGAAAATACCTAAATTTACACTATATTTAAATAACAAAACGGGTGTCAAGCCGGGATGAGGCCAAGAAAACTTCCTTGAAGTTAGAATTTAGGGTTCCTCTTCGCAGGCATATTTATTTACGATCTCCGAGTACTGTTTGGTGTTTTGGTTATGGTTGAACTAGAGAGAGAAAGAAGTGCCATTCTCAACATTGCCGGCTCCGATCCTCACATGAACGAGATTTTCAAAATTATAAGTCATAATGAGTAATTCCAAAACTTGACAATTACAATTATTTTCTTACGTCAAAAGACGCACTCCGGCCCTGAATATTTAAGTAGCTAAATTTGCTCTTACAGAATTGTACTCAAACATCAGGTTTGCTGAAGGCTTTTGGTTATTTGATTCGAGAAGAACTTGAATGTCTCTATATCGTGAAACTTTCAAAACTGGGTTTTAACCCGAGTTGACACACATTAAACTGCGTGGAATTTCCAGAAACCTCATGCATAAGTAGTGATAAATTCGGATGGCATGGTCGACAAACGTATATCAACATATGAACGATAGAGGCATGGAGCAGATGAGAAATGTACAAATGACAATGCTGATGGCCTTCTCCGGTGGTCCAGTGCCATGGTTTCAATTTGAAGACTCCGAATGAACTTTAGTTTATGTCAGAAGAATTTGCAAGCGAATTTCCAGTCACGATCTACGAGCACAACATTGTGTTTGGTCTGGGTGAAGTATGGAGCGAGGGAAAAGCTTAGGCCCCGTCCACACTAGGCCGGAGAAATATGAAAAGACACCTTTATTTCTCCGGCTAGGCCTAACCGTCCATACTAATCCGTCACTGTAACGGAGCTTTTCGAAAACGCTCTTCGAACCTGAGGAATTTGCGTTTCAGTGTAGACGAAATACATTTTGAAAAAGGAGTTTTTCGAAAACGATGACGTCACGATAATCATGTGATTTCAATACCCAAGTCCTCCTCAAACAAAACTCCACAAAATGACCGGTGATTGCTCCGTTTTCAAATTTCTCCGTCGTATTGTGTACGGGGCCTTAGTGATCAATATTTTGCGTAACACATGCTCCTAGAACACCGATAACCTACTGGCCACATGAGCCAAAGAGCCAAGTACAACTACGAACATATTGAGAGTTACACTCATTCAATAGGAATATTAGGCAATTGAATTCAATTCGGTTTTTTTCGATATCGAGAGCACCACTCTGGCCTTAAAAATGTTAGCAGTTGAAACTAATATAACTTATAACTTAATCCTGCGCAAGTTAGTTTCCTCGCCATCTTCATTTACGATGGATGCTTTTGGCTGTTTTCCTCCAGAAGTACTTGAATGTCTCTTTATATTTTGGAAGTCGCCATGCATACAAAAGTGGGTT
This sequence comes from Orbicella franksi, assembly GCF_964199315.1. Taxonomy (NCBI): domain Eukaryota; kingdom Metazoa; phylum Cnidaria; class Anthozoa; order Scleractinia; family Merulinidae; genus Orbicella; species Orbicella franksi. The sequence goes on from NC_138146.1 coordinate 28,215,368, forward strand.
TAAACCCGAGTTCGCGTACGTTAAACTGCCTGAAAATCCAAAAGATATCATAAGTAATGATAAGTTCGGATGGCATGGTGTGCAAACGTATATCAACATTTGAACGATAAACCACGGCATGTAGCAGATGAGAAATGCACAAATGACAATGCTGATGGCCTTGAAAAGATTTCTTTCTCTTTGAAGGATGATTTGGCGATCATTTGATAATTGCGGTTCTTTCGCCATTCTCCTGGAATATCTGTGAAAGCGAAGCATGATATAGATGTACATGGTTAACATACTTAAAAGAATGGAAAGAAGTTGTACGTTGTAGACAGCTCCCATAATGACAAAGTAGTCCCGCAACATGAGAAATGCGCATCCAAATGCCAAGAAATAGATCCAGCAAACACAGTTAGCGACGAGCACTCTTCTAGTTGTAACTTTGACACGATAGTGAAGTGGAGTCGTCACAGCGAAAACTCTATCCACTGTCAACAGGAACATATGGCCAAAACTCACGTTGACCGAGACGACATTGATGGCAAAAATCACAGAAAGATCAAAAGGCGATTTTTCTTCGAGACAAATCACCCAACCCCAGTAGGCAGTTATTGGACAAACTACTAAGCCAACGAGTAGATCCGCGACGGCCATGGACGTTAAAATGAAGTTGGAAGGCGATGATCGAAGTTTCTTGAGAGGATCTTTCCAAACTGCGAACAAGACGAATACATTCCCAAACACGATTACTGGTGACATTACTATCGATAGAACAGCACTTATCGCTGAGAGTGGCCTGACGTTTTCTAGGCCCAGCCATGCTTCTTGTAAAGCTTGTTCGCTTGTCATGTTCCAGAAGCCGAAGTGGCCTACGACAGCAGCCATTTTAGCAGTTCTGGGTTATCTAGCTGTGTACCGCCAACTAGAATGCTCAACTTGACTGTGATATTTGGCACTAGTTTTACATCAGATATTCCGTTTTCTTTAAAGTGACGTGATGACATGAGTTAATGATCTGGAAAATAACTTCAATATCATGGCAGATATTGGAAGCTTTTCCGTCGCACATACGTTTTGTAGCTACTCCGACTTCCAAATTTCCAATTTAACAATGCATAGGATCATGCATAATCCAAAGCTAGTGATAAGAGTCCTTTTTAAACAAAATAAGTTCTTTTATTTGAATGCATTAGTTCTCTTGTCGTTGTTTTTCGCTCGCGTTATTCAACTTGAACCGGAGATAAACGTCGGCCTAATGAGCCACTAAGCTCAAATTTAATTTACCTGAACGACTTTTTTAATTGATACCTGTGCGATCAAAGAAAATGTGAAAACGTGTTAGGAATCAGTAATCATGAAAACTTCGATGTCCCGACACTATTTTGCATGAGCGCAAATTACCATTAAAACAAAAACTCTAAAGAAGTTAGGAAGCCCGTAAGGGACGTTACTTGTGGTTTAGAAACACGTCATTGCAGTAGTGTGAACTAGCTTATTCAAGTGAAAATATTGGTCGAGAACGAGCGAGTGCCTCCGGAAAACTGAAGAGATATCAGCAATCTGATACGATATTACGATATTTTGGGCCCCATCGTTGGAGCAAATTCGACAAAACTGATAGAGAGAAGCCTAATGTTAGGAGTTTTAAAAACAGTATTAAGAGTAAGGACCTATAACACTTAATAGATAATTGTAAGAACTGTGATATATGTTGCTAGGCCGTTTTAAATTTTACATTTTATATATATTTGATATTTTTAAGCTTTTTAAATCTTACTAAGTTCATATATTTCATTTACTTATTTTTTTCTTATTTTATACATGATTCATTAAATTGTAAATAGTGTCCCCAATTAGTTGTTTTTTAAGCTAAATACTATTGACACTATAATAAAGTCTTTCATTCATTTATTCATTCATTCAATCTAATTGTGGAACAACATGGACTTAGGCCCGGGTCAAACGTCGTACTCCACATGAGCCGAACCTAAAGACAGTGTGGGTCGACTCAAATAATTAAGAATGCCTGTTTGAGTAAAATGTCGAAATTAATTCAGTCGAACCGAACTGCTACACCAAACAAATAACAAAAGCAGTCTTTTCGGTCGCTGGTTTTTCAAGGTAAAGCCAAAATGGCGCCTTTAGGCCTTTGATTATGCGTTTGGTTCGACTCATGTGAAGATCGGCGTTGAACCAAAGTCGGTCTTCAGGCGTTATTCACGGCTGGCCAGGCGTGAAGAACGCCTCAGCCGCTCCAAATAAAATCAGTCGAACTTAATTGGGTCAAACGCCGAACTTCACATGAGCCTAATTGGTTGAATTGGGTTCGGCTCATGTGAAGTACGGTGTTAGACCCGGGCCTTAGAAGCCACAGAGCTAGTTTGAGCTTTTCTTACAGCTGTCTCTAAAGAGCTGCGCACCAAAGCGCTGAAAACAAAACGCCACTCAACAGATGTCAATAACTATTGGCAGCATATAAAAGACATTATGTACGACATAAACAGACGAGTAGCCCTCGAAAAGGATGGCTCGATTCGGCTAAGATTAGAGGCATCTAGTAGTGACTAAACACTGTTGCATACGTTAAATACGTATTACAGCCAATAACCTCACGGCAAAACCGACCAATCAGTTTTCCCAGACCAGACTTAACACATCGACTGACCCTCTCCTGAAATACGCATGTTATCTTGCAGAAGTTCATAATTTAACTAGCTTATTTTACGTATTAAGTAGTTTATTTGTTTAGATTGCTTTTTAGTCCTTCATTGTCATATATATTGTATGGCTGCCTGTATGAATTTAAGTTAAGGGATTAATTTTGCTTTCTGTATTAACCTGTGTAAACAGCTAACATCTGTGAAAATACGTCATCTATGAAAATTATATTTGTTTAGATTGCTTTTTAACCCTTAATTGTCATATATATTGTATGGCTGTCTGTATGAATTTAAGTTAAGGGATTAATTTTGCTTTCTGTATTAACCTGTATAAACGTTTGTGAAAATACATCATCTATGGAAATTATATCATCATCTGTGAAAGTGCATTAAACGCTATTTAAATACAACGGTTTCTTTGGAGGAGAGTTAGATTTAAAAACGGATTTTGTTTTTTTCTTTTCTGAACGTGCTTCTTGTTGATGAATCATTATTTTTAATGAATCATTATTATTATTTTAATCAGCAACCATCCCCTTGTTTTTCGTTTAGCGTCGAATGCGCTTTGGTCTTTGGGCTCGACAGGTAAGAGTGAAAAAACAATAAAATTAGACAGAAAAAAAGCGTAGAAAGAGTTTGGAACCAGGAGGCTCGTTTCCTCTGCATCGTGGCTGTAGAAACTGTAAAGAAGAATACGGTCATGATTGTGTGATAATGTGCTGATTTACTCTTGTAATAGCATGTATAAGATTGTGCATGAATGTATGAGAATGTGCTAATTTTGTATTAAAAGCTGTTCTTCTGAGTTTTACAACGTCCCTCTTGGGATGTTGATACATGGTGGCAGCGTTTTTTAACTCTGTGTCCATCGTCAACAACGTAAACCGTCTACGATGCCAGGAGGCGAAGAAAATTCGGGCAGCACCCATTATGGCGAAGAAGTCCCGCAACATGAGAAATGCACATCCAAATACCAAGAGATAGATCCAGCAAATACAGCTAGCGACGAGCACTCTTTTACTTGTAATTTAGACTCGTTGATGAAGTGAAGTCACAACGGCAAGAGGTCTTTTTCCTTGAAAGATCAAAGGCGATCTTTCGTCGATGCATATCACCCAATCCCAGTAGGACGTAACTGGACAAACTGCTAAACTAACGAGTATAGATCTGCGATAGCCATAGACGTTGACATGAAGTTGAAAGGCGATGATCGAAGTTCCTTGAGGGAATTTTTGCAAACTGCTAGTTATACAATTTTAAAAACACGATTATTAATGACGTTACTATCGACAGAACAGCTGAGAGTAGCCTCACATTTTCTAGGCCTCATCATGCGTCCTGTAAAGCTTGTTCGCTTGTCATGTTACGTGCATACATAACCTTTATTTCAACACGGTAAAATTTCGTCAGCTAACACTACAAATATATTCAAATCCTAATATCTAATATAAATATAATAAAAATAATTAAATTAAAAAGCTGCTTCCACGAATGGCGTGCCTCATACATCTCCTTTGAGTAGGCGTTTAAACTGCCTCAGGGACTCTGCTTCCCTTAAGTCGCAAGGAAGACTGTTCCAAAGAATGGCGCAACTTTAGCTAAAGCTATTTTTATAACAGTTTGTGCGTGGCAATAGAACATTTAGTTTATTCTCAGAGTCCCTTAGGTTATATGTGGTTTCTCGCCTCTCGAATTTAGAACTTAGATATTCTGGAGTCAACCCGTGCAGAGACTGGTAAACCATCGTAGCCCTTTGAATTTGCTGCTGGCATACTAGATTTTTCCACCCAAGAAGTTTCAACTTGAGGCCTTCAACTTTCAACACCTTCGTGACACAGTGACATAACTTCGACATCGAGCTCGTCTGTTTATTGTGTGCGAGGCAAAATGATATTCGCTGCTTCTCAAGCCAAGTGATGAAACGTACTGTTATTGAAGGTAACATATATTGGTAGTTTTCTTGTTGAATTGACGCTTTGTGGCTATTTTGAACTCAAAGCCTTTTTTTCCCTAGGGCATAACACAACCGGAGGCTGATGATATTTTGCCTAGAATGCTTCCGGACAGCGTAGACCGCCTGTTTCAGGTTGCCCAAGCCAGTACTCACAACTACAATTCGGTTGAGATAGGTACTGTGAGAGTCGACAGTAAAGAGTCACAGAAAAGGCATGTCTTGACAATTTTTAAACAGATTGTCGGTGATATTAGTCTCGTTTACCTTTCCATATCTCCTACAGATTTGGTACTACATCAATTAAATGACGTTCGCGGCAATTGTTTGTGCACAATTCAAATTGCAACGTCATGCTACGTCATGTATTCAAAATAACTTTTTCACTTGCTGTGAAATTTTTCTAGCATTATGGAGAGCTTTACTGGCTGCCTGGCATTTTTAATTCTCAAGTTATTTCGGGCAGCCAGCAACCCTATCGTTTTCGTTTTTAATCTATAACATGGTAATAAATTATTTCTTACTCTGGGGTGCAATAAAGGTTGTTGTTTGTTGAGAGATTATAAAAACTTGAAGGGAGGCCACCAGTTTCCCCTAAATGGACTTTTTTATGGGAGCAGCCTCCAGCAACTAATTAACGCTGATACTATTAACTGTAAGTGGCATCCATACCATAGTTAGTAGGTCTCCTCTACTAACTATGTCCATACTGATTTAAAGGGGGGAGGGGGCGGGGCGTTTTCGAAATCAGGGTATTCTTTCACAAAACTTACCTTAGAAACGGCAGCGGTGCCCCCTAAAAGCTTAAAATCAAGTGACTTACTCGTTTCCTTAGGGCAGTAAAAAGGTTTTAAAAAATCTGAGCTTCAAAATACTTTTCTGGAACGTCCTCACTGTGTTGTCCCCTGCGCTGCTGCAGAGCAGAGACGAAGAACATGAAGAACGCGGGCTTCATCGTCTGCAACGTTCCCACCACACCACACGCACCAAACACGCACAGAAAACGACCAGGGAGGGAAAAAAAGGGGATAAATCTGACAAAACAGCATGCAATTGATTACAAGAATATTATTAGAATAATATAGTAATAGTAATAATTTATTTAACGTCGTGACCCAGGTAGTGGTTGCCCATTCTCGCACCAAACACGCACCAAACACGCACAGAAAACGATCAGGGAGGGGAAAAAAGGTGATAAATCTGACAAAACAGCATGCAATTGATTACAAGAATATTATTAGAATAATATAGTAATAGTAATAATTTATTTAACGTCGTGACCCAGGTAGTGGTTGCCCATTCTCCAAAGCCGAGGCCTCTCGATATAATACTCGACAAAACGGTTCTTCTTGTAAGCGAGAATAACAATGACTGCAGGTAATGATGAGAGAATTTACAACGTGCACAAAATCCGTCATGTTTCCTCAGTCAAGGAGAACTTTCCTTTGATTTGAATGTCCCAGTTTTGGATGTCCGATTGGCCGTTCATAAACCAGCCACGACAATCTTAGTCGTCAAACGCAGTGTTCTTCTTTCTCTCAGTAGAACAGTTGTGGAACAGGTTTTAGTTTTTTAGTCCTTTTTTTAAGTTTTTATTTATTATTTTTGTTAATGAAATTTGCGTCATATAAATTTCAATTCAATTATTATCCTTAATATAATTACCCTAATTATATAGATCCTTTGCATAAATGGCGCCCAAATTTGAATAACAATACTTTATACATCCTTAGTCTCGTTCTTACGTTTCCAGACAAAGGATTTTTCACATGGTTGTGAGGCTTAGGATGTATAAGTATTGTTATTTAAATACCGCCGCCATTTATGCAAAGGGTCTATTCGATTCATAGCTGCACTTTGAACCACCTTGTTGTTTTCCTGCTCGGTTACACTCTAAAAGTGTCATTACGGTTATAGTAATTCTCAAATTGCCATCCTTTGCCTAAGAAATAAAATTAAAAATATTTTTCGTTAAACGTGTATGTCCCGAACATTACCAAAAATAAATTTCGGCTTTAATCTAAAACGTCACTTTCCCATTTTTTTCCAAATGGTCATTTCAATAACTACAAGTCAAATTACTTGTCTACAAAGTTCTAGGAAAACGAACATCTGACTAACTTCACCTTGCATCGCCTGTCAGAATTATCTAAACAGAACATGACCGAGGATCTCTTTCAACAGAAACTAAACTTACAATTACGAAATATATCTCACTGCTTAGGGAAAATAGAGCTGAACAACTTAAAACGTTCTGTTTTAAGCTTCTTTCAGGTTCTGGAATAGTTTCCTGAACCAAATATTCTTAAAATATAAAACTTTAAGGTAAAAAGCTGTTAAAATCATGAGTCTTAACGTTTTCGATCTGTTTGATCATCATCAGAGTGATGATCTGATGATGATCAAACAGATCGAAAACGTTAAGACTCATGATTTTAACAGCTTTTTACCTTAAAGTTTTATATTTTACTTTTATCGGCGAAATGTATATATGTCAAATATCCTTAGTTGCTGATATACGTTGGTCTGAAGGCAATCTTATAATTTCTTCTCAGAAAACGTTAATTTTCATTATTCATAGTTGGGCGTATGTGGTGCAGGCCGCAAATAGTGGCAAACTTCTCATCCTTGCTCTCTCAAATGAATCGATATCAAGATCACAATTCACTGTCAATGCAAAGCGTGTCAACGATTTAAAATACTTATCTGGGAGTTATTTTTATTACAGCCTTGTCTCATGAACACAGTTTTCGATAACTCGTCTGTCTTGATTGCCACGGCAACAAGTTCGCTTTTTCAGCAAGTGCTTGAATGTATCTCGATACTTTGGAAGCTTCCATGCACACAAAAACGGATTTAATCCGGAGTTTACATACATTAAAATAACGAACAATGCATTAAAAAGCAACAGCAACCATAAATTAAGGTGACATGGTAGGCAGAATAATGCTATTAACTGGGATATGAACCATGGTAAGAAGCAGAGAAGAAATGCACAGATGACAATAGCAGTTCCCTTCCAGACATTTCTCTCTCTCTCCAAAATCACCTGACGATTGGCTGTTGATTGGCCCGTTAGTTCTGTTTCTTTAGAATATCTGTGAAATACACACAAGATCACCACGTACAGGACCAAAATAGACAAAAAGATGGCAAAGATTTGTATGTTGTACATCGCTCCCATAACAGTGTAATATTCCTGTGATAGGCCAAACGCACATCCAAATAACAAAAAATAGATCCAGCAGGTAGCATCGGCAATGCTAACTCGCTTGTTTGTTACTTTCACTTTGTAGTGAAATGGAGTCAACAGGGCAAAAAATCTGTCGACTGTCAGCAAGAAAATGTGGCCAACACTGACATTCACTAGGGTATAACTGACTAACAATGGCAGATGCGATCGATCGTCACTGTGGAATACAGCCCAGTGCCAGTAAACAGTCGATGGACAAGCCACAAAACCAACCAGAAGATCGGCAATCGCCACTGATAGGAGAATAAAGTTAGGAGGCAATGACCGACGTTTCTTCAAAGGGTCTTTCCAAACTGACAAAACGATCAACGAATTTCCAAACACGATGAACGGGAAAGCTATCATACCAACAGCAACGATTACTGCAGAAAGCGTCTTCGCATGTTTGTCTCGCAGCCATGTCAAAAGTAAAGCCCCTTCGCTTGTCGTGTTCCAGAAATTAAAATGGCTCGCGACGGCAGCCATTTCCGAGGTAAGAACTTAAAATGGGCGTTGCACAAATTCGGTTTTGTGATCTTACCTGTGCAGTTTTCTTGTAACTCGTAATACGTAATCGACGAAAATACACCTGTCAGATGATCTCACTGATTACACATTATTTCAGAAGGAAGCGCCGCATCATCAAAGCGCAAGTGTATTATGCACTGACATCGGATTCTATCGAATGTCGCTCTCAAAGGAAAGAAGCTTCCGTTGGAAATGTCAGTTTTACCTTTTTGTTTTTGAGCAGTTGCCAAGTCCCAGAAGAAATCATACGTTTTGTGCGTTTTACATTTTTATTTCCAGTAAATATTTGAAGCGTGGTGATGATATAAGTTGGGTCTTCTTAGTTTAGTCCAAGAACGCAAAACTTGTTCAATTCGAAGATATTTCAACCGAATCCCCGCATCTTTTTGAACATTCATATTGCGTAAGAAGTAAAGTTGATATTGACATGGTATTCTCGTAATGACTATTTTCAAATTCAGCTTCACTTACGATAAATGAAAAAACAAAGGTACAATGCTCTCAAGATTACAATCATAGTTACCAGCATGACGGTGTGTAAGACATTAGATTTCCCTTTAGTTAAAGTCATTGTGTGATATGTCGCTCTAATATTTAGCTACATGGGCAGAATTGCGGCAACTTTGAAGTAAAAGTGAATTAGATCATGATTTTACAGTTAAACATCCGGTATTATGACGAAAGATGCTCTAAACTGCACAAGCGCTGATAAAACAAAATGATAAAGGTAGGAGCTTTTAAGATGAGTAGCTGTTCAAAGTCAACGTGGCTGACGGGATGTATTTCAACCAATAAAGACTGCAACCAACTCTTTCGCTGAAACTGGAAGTTTCTATACCTCGCTAAGAAGCCAGCTGGGAAACTAACAATTCCTCCAAAGAAACTTTACTGCTACAACGTCAATGCTTCCTGAAGGCAATCAGAACATTGTAAATCTACCCCCTACAGCAACCAAGACAATTAGAGCCAGCAATCGTCTGAGCAATTACAGTTCAGTCAAGCTAAGAATTCTACGGGGACACTGAATACTACAAGAATGTCGAAACTCCCGGCATCATTTATCGTTATTTTACTACACGGTGGTTTTCCTCTGCCTGTAATTTTGTTACTTTATTTTCCTTCGTTTAGTTCTCTAAAAAAGTGGGATTCTAAGATAGGTGTGTTCAAGTTGTAATATTGCCATATTGGTCATTTGCAAATAGATTGTTTATATGGAAACAATAGTGAAAGGCACTTAGCTTTTCTTGATATCAAACAGATGCAGCAGAAGACGAGTTTCCGACAAATGACAAACAAACCATCCGGCAAAAGAGTCAAACAATCTCTTAAACTCTAAAGCAAAGCCGCATAAATGGTTGTAAAATCAACAGAATTCAGAGAGCTTTTGGTCAAAGCTGTCTCAATTGCTAATGTCGCTTGAGATTGAGGCAATATAGTACTCAGGAAGACCTGAAACAAACAGTGAAAAACGAAACAAACTAAAGCCCTTATACCCTCCAAGCTGAAACTTTGCGCAACTTACTTCAATATAACTTTCATGTTGGTAACTACGATTGATATTTTTGAAGGATTTTGCCTTTATCTTTAAATTTATCAGCGGAAATCAGCGCTCGCCCGCTCGCCAAGGCGAGTGTCAAAAGCGTCGGGCGAGTACAAATCGTTGATCACTCGCCCGTTTGCCGAGTACGAGTTTCATATTTGGGAAATTATTTAATCTTAGATATTGACATCTCCTTTTTATTTTCGATTTTGACAAGAACATCTCTAAAGGAAAACTCACCAGTGCATTTTTTACTCTTTTTATCTTTCGAGATGCCCTACCAATTCACCAATTTATGAAACACACAGTGTTTCATAAATAGACAAAATTAAATACGGCTTCCTCGCAGTGATAATTTATGGATAATATATAGCTTTAGCCAAGCCTAAAAGCGGAGCTACTGGGTCAGGTTGTTCAAAGCCCGATTAAGCTAACCCAGGATAAGCGAGAATTTTCATTTGATTTTTGCAACTTTGCGATGAGGTTTTCTCTATATCATTTGGCCAAAAAGCAGTGAAAAACAATTGACTACAAGAAAAATTTATACTTCAGTTAACTTTTAATCCTGGGTTAGCGTTAACCGGCTTTCGAACAACCCGGCCCTGTTTACAACAAGTTAACCTGACATGAGCCTGGGATCCAATCGAAAACCAGCACTTGGTCAGCGGTCAACTTCAAAACAACCACGTGACCTCGATAAGCTCTAAACTTGAGCCCGCGATATGGTCAGATACTAAACATGCATGGACTTTTAACCACGTGATTGACATTGACAACTCCACAATCATCGACAAAAGCGACCATCGTATTGTGAAAAAATTTATTTAGCGACGCTGGTTACAATGCAAAAAATATTTAGAAATTTTACTTTTACAGATTGCATATTTTTATCAGACCAAATAAAAGAAGAGAGAGACAAAAAACGCTTTTGTTTTTTTCGCAACTTTTGAGCAACTTTCGTTACAAAAAGCAACTTTTGACTTTTTTTGGAGCAACTTTTGAAAAATTTCGGGCAACTTTTTGAGAAATCTCGAGCAACTTGTGGTAAGCCCTAATCCCACCAGAAAGACACTGGAATTATGGTACACGGAAAAACTGCTGAGGCTGATGAAAACTCATGCCCACTCCCGAGACAAAACAACATTCTTTTAAACAAAAACTGTTAGCATTCTTCTGAAGATTCTTTGTACGTGCACTAATTTTAAATTTATGCGATTTACTCTCTATATTCAAATTTCAACGTTTCAATTTATCACAATTTTTTATCCGTTGAAGACAGTAGACCGGCTGTCGAAAGGTTATGCTTCTAAAGAATTTTTACCAGAGAACGCTATATCCTATAATATCAGGATTAATCCTGTTAACGGATCCGCGATATTTTTAAGCAGATACCTTGTTTTGGCAGGTGTAAATTGATCGTAACATGGATGTCCAATATCAAAGAAGGACGTTAACTAAAAGTACGTGACAATTTGACCAAACGAGAAAGACGAGCCGTGAAAAGTCCTATCCGACGACAAGACATCATCATTAAGCCCGCGGACAAATGCTCGGGTACAGTTGTCAGGGACATTGACTGGTACGAAAATGAATGCCTCCGACAACTTAATGACACAATTCTACGAAAAAATCGACAAGGACATTTCTCCACCTACTCACGACTGTGTCAAAAACTGATTACATTTCCCGTTTACAATTCGACCAAATGATTGATGACGAGTCAGTAAAGTACCTCAAAGAAAACTGTCCTAAACCAGGGCGCTCTTATACCATTCCAAAAATACACAAACAAGGTCATCCTGGTCGTCCGATAGTCTCCAGCAACAGCCATCCCACAGAGCGCATTTCCCAATTCGTCAAATATCATCTCCAACCACTAGTCACCAAACTTCCCTCCCACATAAAAGACACCACCCACTTCCTCAACAAACTCAACAACATCGACCAACTCCCCGATGGTATCCTACTTGTAACCCTTGATGTAACATGACTTTATACGAACATACCCCACAAGGACGACATCCAAGCTTGCAGTGATTTTCTGGACAGACGGACAAATCCTACTATCTAGACTACAAGACTCTGCAATCTTATTCGGTTAATCTTAACCAATAACAATTTCACCTTTGACGAACAACACTATAGACAACAACTGCGATGGGGACAAAAATGGCCCCCTCTTACGCCAATCTTTGAACAAGAAGCCTTAACAGCTGCTCCACACTCTCCCCTAATTTGGTGGCGTTACATCGACGATATATTTCTCCTCTGGACACATGGCGAAGATAAGCTTAATGATTTCATCACATACTTCAACAATCTACATCCTACTATCAAGTTTACCAGTTCCTTTTCCTACA